>NC_054707.1:71482046-71499546 GCF_016097555.1 Gigantopelta aegis | reverse complement strand
TGACAATATGTACTGATTGAAAGAAATAAGGGATCACACCAACACTTACAGGAGATAGTGACTGCAAGAAAAACACTTATCTATTCACTATTGCGACTGGAAGTTATCTGTGTTACTGTCATCCAGTCTCACATTACTGTCATTCAGTGACTCCCACATTACACCTTCGTACTTTATACAGACATGAGGACGATAATAGTATTCAGTACTATTAGTGTTCCCTTATTTCTTTCTCTGTATATTTTGTATATCATGTAAAAACGTCATTTATTTTTATGGTATTTTAAGTTTTAACATGGAATAGAGTATATTTACGTGTAACATGGAATTAAGTGCCTATGTATTAAAAGTGTAAATACTTGTAGTTAACATCACTAGTTATTTAAAATACAGTTGGTTTGACAGACTAATGTTATTACACTCGGTATAGTAATGGAAATCAAATCTTTGTGGAGCTGACTGAAAGCAATGACAAATTAGTGAAAAACTAAAATTAAAAGTTCCTTTCTTGTGGTGTCCATAATTGATATGCCTCTAAAAGTTGTTTATGTGTGTTAAATAATACTGATGACATTTTTAAATCTAACTTTTATTCCAGATTATAAATTGTATGCTTGCATTTGGATTGTTAAAATATTATTTAGTTTTTTAATATTATTACTTTTGTATGGATATTAAATAATGATAACGGAAAATTGCCCCTGTATTAAAAACAGTTTCCCTTTCTTTTTGGGGGTTCTGCCTTCATATTTTAGACTATAACTGTGTGTGCCATAATTCATTTTACAAAACCCCAAGTGAGTTTCACTGGGTGTTTATTTTCATAAATGTTCAGTCCATTTCGTATACTGAACCAAAAGAAGACTCTGTTGCGGTGGTGGTAGGGTTGGGGGTGTGGGGCCATAATCCACATGAAAAAACAATTCTTTATTTGTATAAATGCGGACAAAAAGTACATTATCGTCGTCAAGTGCAGGTAATCAGGTTGAGTAATGAATTTACCTGTCGCGTATTTCTTTATTTCTCTCTCCCTCTACTCCTCCTCCCTTTCCCATCCCCTCTCTTTCTCCCCCCCCCCCCCCCTCTCTCTCTCTCTCTCTCTCTCTCTCTCTCTCTCTCTCTCTCTCTCTCTGCACACACGCCTGTATAAGAATCACCACGCATTTTTACATGGGGGAGGGGGGCGAGACGTAACCCAGTGGTAAAGTGCTCGCGCGGTCGCTTTGGAATCGATCCCTGTCAATAGACCCATTGGGCTATTTCTCGCTCCAGCCAGTGCACCACGACTGGTATATTAAAGGTTGTAATATGTGCTATCCTGTCTATGGGATGGTGCATATAAAAGATCCCTTGCTGCTAATCGAAAAGAGTAGCCCGTGAAGTGACGACAGCGGGTTTCCTCCCACAATATCTTTGTGGTCCTTAACCATATGTCCGACGCCATATAACCGTAAATAAAATGTGTTGAGTGCGTCATTAATAAAACAGTTCCTTCCTTCCTTTTACATGGGTTACGTTAAAAATAATACTGTCAGTAGAATGATTGAAATACAAAGAGAAAAGTTTTAAGGCCAGCTCATTTTGCCCGAATGTCTGCTTCGTTTTTACCCGAATTCGAAGATTGCCCCCCCTTCCCCTAGACGCTTATGGTTAGTGTTCGACCTATTTTCCAGTTATCTCCCTCTATATCTGCAGTTCTATATTTTATTAGTATGCTGGATGTTATATCTTGGTCCCATATTTTTAAAAATTTATTTGGCAAGACTATTTGCCTATATTTTATTATTATTTGTTTTTAATTTGCACCCCTTCCTAAATATATACTGCACTTTTAATGACTTAATAACAGGATTTTTTTTTTCTTCTTATAACTATGTATTTAATTTTATTTATTTTCATTATTATTTTTGCATTATTATAATTTTATTATTATTTTTAATTTTAATTAAATTAAATTTTTAATTTAATTTAATTTAATTTAATTTAATTTAAAATTTATTTATAAATAAATGTATTTATATTTTTCATTTATTTATAAATATTAAACAACACACTGTTCTTTTTGTTTACAAAAGTACATTGTAAGCGCAACATTCGGTTCCAGAATGCCATGCGCGGCAAGGAGTTCCCCCAATCTAAAAATAACGCCGCCGGATAGCTATTCGCGACGTCATTAAAGCTACTGTCACACCTTGCCGGATAGCGTTAACGGGCGTCCGACGGAGCGAAAGAAAATTATCCGGTGGTGAAAGTCGTCTCCGTTGCTGCTCGAGGCACTTGAAACGGAAGAACACCCGGTATTTAGCGGATAAAACGCTCAATCACCGGACAAGTACAGGACAATTACCGGCCACTGTAACAGACATTACTGTACGAGTAACGGACAAGATCCGGTCAAAACGAAAGCGGAACGCATGAGAAACTGACAAAACGTTCTTCGAACGTATTTGTACAGGTCACGTGACGGACAAAACGAGTATAAATAGTCCACCTGTTCTCTTTACAATTTTTTGCTCCTTCAAAATTCCATAGCACCACTACCCACCCACCCGCCTGTTACCGACTACGGTCGGGCTGATGGTGCTCCCTTGCATCTGCCAGTGTAGGCGGTCCCTCCTCCTTCCCATCCCCACCTTTCCTGTCCTGGACAGAGGAGCCAGCCAAGAGCGGCTCTTGTGCCCAGGATAGGCGTGCGCTACAACAGCTTGCTCTGAATGTGCACATAAAGCCCTATGACCTGACCTGACCTGACTTGACCCGAACACAGGGCGCACATATCATCAGGCTCCAGTTGGCTCAACACCTCTCTCCAAGATGACCAAGGGGAAGTCCGTGAAGGCTGGGAAGTCTTGCTGCCTATTAAATGAGCAGGAAGAAGGCCAAGTCCTGGAATGGGTTGTGGAGCATCCCTGCCTTTGGAATTCGAAGCACAAGGACTACAAAAACAAGGCCAGGAAGGAATGCGTCTGGGAAGACAAGGCTAATGAGCTGGGCTATGATGGTAAATTTAAATTAATATTTTCAGTAAATTTTATTTATTGTCTTCATAATTGTAATTCTAAGCTTTCTGAGGGATTCCCCTGGGAAAATGACATCACCGAACATCAACGAATGCTAACTGACAAGTACAGGACGAGGAACACACGAGTTCCGAACAAAACGCATGCCCAGCGCACAACAACCGTACAACCGGCGGACGCCTTTGCCCGGTGGAGTCCGTTCCAAGTTTTGTGCATGCCCAAAACTTTCCGCCGGACTGAACAGACCTCGCCGAACCTTGCCTGACAAGGAACGCATTAGCCGAACGACAAACGGACAGGAAACGCATGTGAACGGAGAAGAACGGATTGAAAATTTTGCTCTCTGTCGGACGTCCGTTAACGCTATCCGGCAAGGTGTGACAGTAGCTTTACGTTTATGCATACCAAAAAGCGAATAACTTTAAACGCGATTATCAATCCGCGTTTAGCCGCTATCCGCGTTTAGTTTTATCCGCTCCTGATGCATACGGCCCCAGATTACGTGCAATCCTTACCTCTAGTTTCCTCCCACAATCGAACAGCAATAAGGTAATTCTTCGATTTCATATTAAATAGATGACAATAACATTCCACAGAGTACGTTCACGGATGAAGTGGGACACATTTACGTTGCTAAGCAAATCTTAACTGCTTATGTTCATGACGTCATAGAATCGTCACCTTTGACCCCACCAGCATAGTTTCATTATTAACGACAGCGTGTTGAGGGAGGGCGAGCGTTCAGGAACAATTTGACTATTGTGCTCTATATCCTATGATATTAAATTAACTTTAGGTAACAAAAACCGGTCTAGCGAGCGATACCGTGATAGCTCGTCTTCCTCAACATACCTCTGGGGTATATATTCAGGCGGCCGAACGCTCGTGATCGATCGCTAGACTGGTTTTTAATTGTGCTTGACGGTAAATGAATGTGAATGTAATGGATACGATGGATATCAGTCAAATTGGTCCCATTCCCAATTTTGGTTTTCTCATAAAATAAGAAAAGAAATATAAGAAAGAAATATTACAGCGCGCGTGGTTTAGTATGTGTGTTATTGGCGGATTCAGTGTGTATGTGTGTGTGCGCGCGCTATTGGCGGATTTAGTGTGTGTGTGTGTGTGTGTTTGTGTGTGGTTGCGTATGTTTGTTATTGGCAGATTTAGTGTATGTGTGTGTGTGCGCGTGTGTGTGTGTGTGTGTGCGTGTGTGTGTGAGCGCTATTGGCGGATTCAGTGTGTGTGTGTGTGTGTGGTTGCGTATGTGGTATTGGCGGATCCAGTGTATGTGTGTGTGTGGTTGCGTATGTGTTATTGGCAGATACAGTGTGTGTGAATGTGAATATATGTCCATGTGTGTGTGTGTGTGCGTGTGCGCGCGTGTGCATGGGCAAATGCGTTATTAACTAACACTAGCATTATCAAGACCTTTATAGCATCTACATAGGCGTACAATTACTAGTTAAATGATTTAATTTTTAAAAACTTATTATTCCAGAATCAAACACCTATGCAAATATATACGTTTATTTTTCAGAGCGAAAATATCTTCCTAACATAAAAAAACAAAATATATAAAAGACCCAATGTTGATAGTATTACGTTGTTTATTTGCCGTTGGCGGTAACATGGGTTTTTTTTCCAAACAGCACCTAGTATGTCGCTGACCGTTTTATGGGCTGGAAAACAGGATCATAAATGCTGGAAATGTTTTTATTTCATTTTGCATAATATTAGACATAATAATTAAGTAAATAAATGGTTACGGTGCTACACCATCTCTATATAACGCATCATCCAGAATTGTTTGCTGGCGGGTCTACGCATAACTACGTGGATGAAACTTGTCTATTAGCTGTGAATGTACTTTAAAAGAAGTACCAAAACGTTTGTTGTGTTTTGTTCGTCGTGAGCAGGGGGACCAAGCCCTCTAGTCCCCCTGGATCCGCGCTTTATACATGTATATTACTAAGTAAACTAGTCTCAACACACGTATTGAGATTAATTACTAAAATGGTCTGTGGTTGCTGCTTAGCATTGTCTCCTCTACAAACAGATCCTGTATTGATTGGGTATGTCTCACAAGAAAAAAACTAATTTTCTCATTAGTTAATTACGTTTATCTAATTATCCTAATTATACTTCGACGTCAAAAATACAGTCTAATCAATCAGGAACACAAATGAGATATACTGATGCAAAGTAAAAACTTCACATGTGTATATTGTATAAATACCAAACAGACATAATGCATATGGGAATGTTTTCATTTAAACACATATTCTAAACGCATATACTGTAACAAAAGTAGGTTGTTATTATAAAGAGTTGGATGTGTCCAAAATGAGACGTTGCTGATGGTAAAAAGGCGTGGAAACTGGTCGTGAATAGCCGCTGTGCATAAAGATGACAAGCATGCAGACGGTTTCTAATGGCCTGGACAGATATTCAGACTCATTCCTAGAAGGGGCGGTACGTAGCTCAGTGGTACAGCGCTCACTTGATGCGCGGTCGGTCTAGGATCGATCCCCGTTGGTGGGCTCATTGGGCTGTTGATCGTTCAAATCAGAATGAATGAATGAATGTTTAACGACACCCCAGCACGAAAAATGCATCGGCTATTGGGTGTCAAACTATGGTAATTCAAACAAATAAAGATACGATCAACATCAATATAAAAATTCAAATTTTAAACAAAAACACAGTGTAAAGAACCGTGCAAAAACACAAATATCACAGATAGATACTGACTTTTACTCAAAATATATTTGTGCTGTATTGGCCATTCTCAAAGAGAATGTTACACCCCTGCACCACGGTGAGGTTACGTTCCAATCAGTGCACCACAACTGGTGTATCAAAGGTTGTGGTATGTGTTATCCTGCCTGTAGGAAGGTGCATACAAAAGATCCCTTGCTGCTAATCGAAAAGAGTAGCCCATGACGTGGCGACAGCGGGTTTCCTCTCTCAATATCTATGTGGTCCTTAACCATATGTCTCACGCCATATAACCGTAAATAAACTGTGTTGAGTGCGTCGTTAAATAAAAGATTTCCTTCATTCATTCATTCATTCATTCATTCATTCATAGAATCATAAGAAATTCATTCCTTGAACCATAAGCTCATTCCTAGCTCAAGTTGTCGTAATGAAATACATATCCAACCTGATTCCTAGAATCATAAGAATTTCATTCCTTGAACAATAAGACGTTCATTGCCTAGTTGTCATAAACTAAAACGCAAATGACGTAAGCGGAATTGACGGTCTGCAGCATGTGACCTCACTCGGACGATCGGATTCTGCACCAGTTTTCTGCAGGTGTGTCCTAAAGTCGTAAATTGTCTGTCAACAACATCACATTACCCGTGCAACAACCATGTATCATCAATTCAATGCTTTCGTTGAGCATTAAATCGTCCAATCATTGCAACCGAAGATCTAAAACGATATATAGGTCGTTTCAGTACATTTGCACTGGATGTCAGTGGGTACATACACCCCATTGTAGTCACGTGACCCGTGACACGTGCAAGACTACTTGTGATTAAAACGCCAAGAACGTGCGGCCCACTAGTATATTCCCGTTGGAAAGAGCTGTATGATTTAATTTAGACACTGTAATTACTGTATTTAAAAGGAAAGACGACTTCACATGGCATACCTTTCATAGTGTTTATATCTTTAAAATGTGACCTTTCTATTTTGGTTCTATATATTATGTACTTAAAAACTGAATATTTAAATAATGCAACTTGCAAAAATTACAACATTTTTTATAATTATATAATAATCAATTCGTCTCAAGATAAGATTGAAAACGTTTCGGTGGGGAAATTCTTAACGAATTGGCATCAGATAATAAACCGTAAAACCTAGAATTAAAGTTCACCAAAAAAGAAGGAAATTAATAAATAAAAGAATCACCGTTTCAAAGCAGCAACTAAGGTTTAACCAACAATATCATACATTTGTATAAGTTACTATATACAAGCATATCTAACTGTCAAAGGAATTTAAACTAAAGCCACAAATACACGAAACAGATAATTTGGTTATTACTTGTTAAACTAATTTGATTGGAATATAAAATCAATACAACACCTACAAAGACAAACGAGTAAAAGCGAAACGGTCTCCATCAAACACAGTGTTGTCACTGTCGGTCTGTTTGAAGCTCTCACTTGTGTTGGATGGAAATCAAATTATGTATTTCAGTTATTACATTGTTTCTTTTTATCTCGTATCGCTTTTCACATTTTACCGTTTCTAAAACTTTATAAACATTTTTTTTTAAATATAGTATTATTGAACCTGAAGGATCAGATAACCATCCTTGTTTACACCCACATGAATATTGTATTGCCGAAGATATCTACTAATATGTTCGACATATATATGCGTTTTGGTTTTTTCCAAAGTGCAGAAGAATTAGAAATCGATTTCAACGTTTTTTCTTTCCATCACACATAAAAGGAAACCTTGTTTATATCAGTAATGAATTACCAAGGAAAAACATTTTGAAAAGCTTTTCACAGAGCAAATATTTCGATAATCGAACAATGCTGCTGTAGGGGGAATGCTATTTTTTTTATCTGTCTACTGTGAGACTTGAGTGAGGGAAAACTAATTTGGTATTTGCTCACTGAATTATTGTCAAAGAAACATCAGATGTAATATGTGCAGAATTGGTCTCCCATGACAGTTTTACTTGTCAAATTAGTTAAACGGTTTACTGCCTGTAGAAACTTCATTTACAATATCATAGTTATAAATACTAGTATTCAAAAGTTGATTTTGGAGGGGATACACATGTACAACGTCTCGTAACTAATAGTTTTGACTTACATTGTCAATCTTTTCTTGTGATATTTTAAAAGTGGAATATTTGTCCTTAACGTTCCATGACCCTCTCAGAATTCTATAACTTTTTGCCATTTCCATGTCCCACATGAATATTGCGAAGTAGCGTTTTGTTTTCCGGTAATGAAATACATTACCACATGTGTTAAGTAATATATAACAATAACAACTAGCAAAATACGTTATATATTACAAGAGTCGGTGACAAAAATGACACATATTTACATATGTTGTATAATGATTGACTCTTTCGCCATCCAGTCTCATTCCACTACTTACAAGGCATGAAGGAAGGAAGAAAATGTATTTTATTTAACGACGCACTCAACACATTTTATTTACAATTACATGGCGTCGGACATATGGTTAAGGATCACACATATATTGAGAGAGGAAACCCGCTTTCGCCACTTCAATGGCTACTCTTTTCGATTAGCAGTAAAGGATTTTTTTATATGCACCATCCCATAGACAGGATAGTACATACCACGGCCTTTAATACAACAGTTGTGGAGCACTGGCTGGAACGAATCATAGTACAAGGTATGATGGTGTGTATGTAGATTTCTGATATAACCATGATAATCAAAATTCTGGAGACTTGATAGGGGAAATATATAATATGAAAGTAAAAGAGTGAAAAGGTGAAACAAACAAAGAAAGAAAAGGAGAAAAAGAAAGACAGATAAAAAGAAAGATTAAAAAGGAAACAAGAAAGGTAGAAAGAAAGAAAAAAAAGAAAGAATAAAAGAAAGAAGAGTAATAATAGGGCAAATAATAATGTATAGAACAGAAAATTATAAAAGTTTGCTTGATGACAAATTCAATCAAATCTTCTTTTCATTAAATAATGAATTTGCGTCCCGTAGTCTGCTGTTCCCGATGATCATTACATTCTTTACGAAGGCAGCATTTATAGAACATATTTATTTTTTCCTTTCAATTCACCTTTTTTTCATTAATGATTTATATCACTGTATTATTGTTTAATCTGGCCATTTTGTTCTATATATAGTACCTTGTATTAATAATCAGTCAATACATGATCTATACTAGTAAACAAAACAATGTGTTTGTCTAACCGAATATATTCATTTTATTAACGCCAATTGACCGTTTCCCATTGGTCTGCAACCAGAGCATAAAAAAAAACACCATCAAAAGTCTCTGTCAGTAAATGACAGATGTAGTAGAATTTATTTTATATGGAGACGTATTTGTAGCTATTACTGTGTAAGATTCTGTACTGTAGCCTTTATAAAGATAACTCATTAATAATTCTCAATGAAAAAAAAGGTACCACAATCCGCACTCGATGCAAACGTTGCTTTGGGAAGTAGAAACGGTTTTACATCTTTGCTTTTTATAAATATTTTACTGTTAAACAGTTTTGAAACCTAAGTGGCTTGATTGTGCTGCTTTTGTATAAATAATCTAACGGCTTTTGTTAAAGAAGCGTATTCTGTGGCATTTTGTCTGTATAGTTACAATGGTCCACAATCCAGTTATTTTCAAAGTACATCTTATAAGGAATGTTTTATACGACATACCTCGACGTGAAAACAACGAAAAAAAAGTAAAATTGAGAAGAGCGATTAATTGCTCCCATTAACTATTTAAGATATTACCATATTGATACTATATAAATTCACATGCTATTGACGTTGGTCTTCAACTTATCTGTCTGCTATATGCTGATGATACAGCCCTCTTAACAACAACTGCATCTGACCTACAGCATACGTTAAACACCTTTTATGAATATTGCACGACATGGAAACTTAAAATTAATATCACTAAAACGAAGATAATTATTTTTAACGGTACAGCTAAAGACTACAGACATATTTCCAAGATAGGAAACACTGCTTTAGAAAACGTTAAAGAGTATAAATATCTACGAATTACATTTACTAATAAAAATAACTTCCGAATTACAAAGATGAGACTTAAACAACAAGCTACCAAAGCAATTTATTTTGTACTTGCAAAAGCCAAAGAACATTTTCTGTCAGTCGACTGTAAACTTAAAATGTTCGACTCGATGATCCTTCCAGTTTTACTACATGGGTGCGAAATTTGGGGACATGAGAAAACTGATATCTTAAACGCTGTCCAAATACATTTTTTCAGACATATTTTACCAGTAAAAAAATCGACACCACTATTTATGTTATATGGAGAGCTGGGGAGAATGCCTATCGAGCTAACTATATACAGACGAATGGTCTGTTATTGGGCACGAATTGTATCGGAGAAACAATCTAAACTATCTTTCTTATTATATAGAGCAATGTTATTAGGCCATCTTAGCAATAATACCAATTATAACTGGATCACTACAGTAAAAAATATCCTGAATAATTTAGGAATGAGCGATGTCTGGCTTTCCCAATCTTTTGTATCAGTTAAGGTCCTCTCTCAACAAATAAAAAATAGACAATATGACCAATATTTACAAACATGGAGTAACGAAATAGAACTCTCATCGAATACAGATATTACAAAGAACACCTCAGTCTAGAAAAATATTTTACTATTATCCCTGAAAAGATGTGGACAATTATTTTGAAATTCAGATTATCTAATCACTATTTGCCTATTGAAACTGGACGCTGGAATAACATACCTAAGAAAGACAGGCTATGTAACCTATGTGATGAAATAGACATTGGTGACGAATACCTTTATATTTTCGTCTGTAAATATTTTCATGATTCCAGGGTCCAGTTTCTACATCCATATTATTATACACGACCAAATACTTTCAAATTCAAACAACTCATGAACAGTAAACGAATCAGTGTATTAAAGAATTTATGAAAATTAATAAATGTTATTACTAATATCTTTAAACGCTCCCAATGCACCCAAACTAACAGTATTTAAGGATTGTACTGTTTATACTGGAAAATAACTTATTTACTGCATATATTGTCAACCACCATCTTGTCATGTGTATATTGTGAAGTGAATGTGTGTACATATATACATTTGTATTGTAAATCCCAAATTCTTCATGTATATATATATATATATATATGTTCCTTTATATTATGTAGCCCTCCTATGCCGTTGCTGAACGGCCAGAGTGTAAATAAATTCTGTTCTGTTCTGTTCGGAGGCTAAAAATTACTCTCTTTGAACTAGTCTCGGGGGAGTGATGGGAAGCGAGAGTGATAGACCCCCCCCCCCCCCCCTTAATTGCCGAGGTCTGAAACAGTCGTATAATTATGGAGTTAGCTATAATTGTAAAATGATCGCTTCCCCTTTGACGCAAATGGGCAAAATAATGATCGTATTAAAAATGTCTAAGATCCAACCAATGCATTAAGATATCAACCAAAAATGCATCATATCCTGAAAGTTAAAGAAAAACCTCTTTGAAATCCACTTTTTGAAGATGCATGTACATTTATTACCCCAATACCAATACTGTAGGTTCGAGTGCTTTTTTATTATAGCTTGACAATTCACACGTATGTACACAATATAAGATAGCAGTGAAATATAAAAGATAGCATGTTTTGTATGTACAAACATTTATATGTATATAGAAATAACATATATGATATAACATAGTAATAACATTAAGTTTAAAAGGGACAAAGGTTTAGAAATGAAAAGAAAAAGGAAAAAATGGATTTGTGAAAAGGTAATGATTCTGAATGTTATGTTTTTTACGAGAATTTGTGTATTTGTATTTGTTAATTTATAATTAATATTACAAATATATTGCATATTTTCGATCTATTTTTGTTCTTCTTATTGCAGTTGTTTCTAAATGAATGAACTAGTCTTTCGGTTATTCGTTATACTGTCACCCCCATGTTCTATTCTAGAACAAAACGTTCACTGTGAAACTTAAAATTTCTTACCTCAGGTGTATATCGTATATCCTTACATCCGCTGGTAAATCAAGATCTTCTCGTGGCCGTAAAACAATGACAATCTGCGAAGAAGGAAATTAATTCACGTTAGCAGACAGAAATACAGTGGAGACTTCATTAGAAGACACCGCAGTCTGACAACGCGTTAATCTGGCACGAAGCTCACCCGAGGTGGAATCATGATTTGTCAATCTGTTTTCTGGAAATATGAGACTTGTTAACACTAGGTATTAACTTGCCCGACAGCTCTCACATACTTGTTTCCCCCCGTAAGCTCTGGCTATGTCAGCTCTACGTGCAAACCTGTCACTTGGGGTTTTTTTCTTTTTCTTTTTTTCTTCCCTCTCTGATCAGTGCGTCGTTATAGGATTGGGGAAGATGGGGATAAAACTGCCAACAATGATCCTTTTAAATCTGCTTTCGGTTCAGCTGGCTCGTGCCTGCATGTCCAATGATGGGCGGCGTTGTCTAAAATCCATCTACTTTATTACGTTTTATGTACCAGCATTGCGATGCTCGCCACCAATCAATTATACATTAAAAATCAATACGCATTCTCAACGGCATGTTTGTAATGCCTGAGAAAAAAACACAAACATGGCTTCATCCTTTAAGGTTATTATTATTATTATTATTATTATTATTATTATAGAGCGGTGGACTCCCGTACCCAGAGTCCGTGGTTCAAATGCCCTTAGTAGGGGTTGATTTTTCTGTTGTTGTTATTATTATTATTATTGTTATTATTATTATTGTTGTTGTTGTTGTCGTTGTTGTTATTATTATTATTATTTAGAATAATATTATACAGTCCTACCTGATCAAGAAACCTTAAATTTAATCCGCAATTCGTCTTAAGAGCGGTAAGATTTAGCTGTCGTAAGAGCACTCTTATGGTCGGAATTCCTCGGCGTAACCTTGGATTTTCCTGATACAACAATCTATCCAGTGCCACAATCCATCCAGTGCCTGACAACAGGTTTATTAAAATCTGTGGTATGTTCTGACCTGTCTGTGGGAAGTGCATACAAAACATCCCTGGCTGCGCGCATTTCCCCTTCCTATAGAATACATGTGTGACATCTAATTACTGATAATGCATTAATTAATGGGCTCTTGTGAAAAAATTAACAGTCTTAAGAAAGGAAAGGAATGTTTATCCTCAAAAGGTCCAGGCACGTCCTTCCTGTACGGTAACATTGGCAGCGTCAGTGGCTGAGTCTAAAGGCTCATTTAGACTGAAACGGCGAGTGCGTGCGATGCGTACATCTAAAAATGCATGCGGCCAGCCGCAATGAAATAGTCGTATAATGGTGTAAATGCCGAAAAGGAAGGAAGGAAATGGTGTATTTAACGACGCACTCAACACATTTTATTTACGGTTATATGAACATATGGTTAAGGACCACACAGATATTGAGGGAGGAAACCTGCTGTCGCCACTTCATGGGCTATTTTCGATTAGCAGCAAGGGATCTTTTATATGCACCATCCCACAGACAGGATAGCACATAGCACGGCCTTTGATGTACCAGTCGTGGTGCACTGGCTGGAGCGAGAAATAGCCCAATGAGCCCACTAACAGGGATCTATCCCAAAACGACCGCGCATCAAGCTACGTCTCGCCCCTATATGAGCCTTAAGGGCGATGAATATGATAGAGAAACACAAAATAAGTGAGGACAATCTGATAGAGTTGTTTTGATACCCTGCTTGAAAGTAGGAGTGGTCGGAGTAACACGATGTACCATGTGTTTCAGTAAGATGGTTATGGCGTGCAGTTGCAATTAGACCGATAATAGATGCAGGCGGGCGTAGCAAATCAAAGTAAATCAATTATTTAGCCGCTTTATTAGATAGACTATATTTATTACCCTCACAGTACAGCCTGCATTTGCTGCGTTATAATAATATTCCCCCAACTGCGTGTATAATTTCCGATACTGTGATTGCATACTAGTGCAAAAAAAAAAAAAAAAAAAAAAAAAAAAAGAAGAAAGAAAAAGAAAAAGAAAAAGAAAAAAAGAAAAGAAAAAAAAAGAGTAATAAAAAAGAGTCATAGTAAAATGTGTATTGGATATAGCAACCTATGCTGGATTGACGTTTCTGCGTCAGTCGTCTGTAATGGAGAAGAAACCCACTGCCGTCAAATAGGCTACTGCTGTCAATTCGGGAAGGTATGTTTTATATACACTTCTTTCCATAAATGAATTCATACACCACGGCCAATGATATGCCAGTCGCAGGACGAATGGAGGGGGGAGGGGACGAGATTTAGTTGTCGATAGAGCGCTCGCCTGAGGCGCTTATGTTGTAGATATGAATCTCTTTGGGGAATCTTTTGCTTTTCCCCCGTCCCAGTCAGTATTCCACGAAGGTCGTGGTGTGTACTGTCCTGTTTGCAGGAAAGAGCATATAAACGATTTCTTGCTGCTAATGGAATATATAATATATAGCGGGTTTCCTGTGAAGACTAAGCATCAGAATTAACAAATGTTTGACATCCAGTAGCCGATTGTTATTAAATCATTGTGCTTTAGTGGTGCCTTTAAGCAAAGCAATTTACGTTATTAATATTTTGGGGTAGTGTGTTCGATGGAGACAGTCTGCAATGTGTTCACTGACGAGTATGGATCCCACCACGAACAGCACCTCTGGCGAATGATTCAACCACCACTCTTCATTTGCGCATACTGGTTACTAATAGAAAAACGCCACAACTGGTCAAAGGTCGCATGATGTGTTTCCTGTCTGTGGAAAAATGTAGCGTGTTTTCTCTGATGACCACGAGTCAGAATTACCAAATGTTTGACACGCAGTAGCCGATAATTCATTAATCAATGTGCTCTAGTGTTGTTGTTAAACAAAGAAACAAACAAACCAATGGAGAAAAAAAAATAGTAACTGTTCTGCAATGTATCAAACGGTCGAGCGCTCTAGTGGTGTCGGTAAAGAAAAGGAAACAAAGAAACCAATGTAAAGAAAATATAGTAACTGTTCCGCCATGTATCAAAACGGGCGAGTGCTCTAGTGGTGTCGTTAAATAAACCCAAACAAACAAACCAATAGAAAAAAGATACTAATTATTTCGCCATGTATCAAAACGCCGAGTGCTCTAGTGGTGTCGTTAAACAAATAAACCCAAACAAACCGATGGAAACAAAGATTAGTAACTGTTCTGCCTTGTATCAAAACGGGCGAGTGCTCTAGTGGTGTCGTTAAACAAAACAAACAAACAAATGCGGCCGAGTGCGCTAGTGGTGTTGTTAAATAAACCCAAAGAAACCAATGGAAAAAAAGACAGTAACTATTCTGCCATGTATGAAAACGGGCGAGTCTACCTAAATATTCAACCTATTGATTAACCGCCTTACCGGCTTAAGCGTTATCGACGATTAATTGGTTAGAGCCGACGACGAGGCCATCATCCCAGTTAAAGATTCATTAAAGGCAAACTGCAGTTTTACGAAATGGCTAACGAATAACACGCACAGATCATGGTGGTTCAGTTCTCATTTTAGAAGCCTTATCGTGACTGTCGCATCTCTCGGAGGGCGGGACGTAGCCCATTGGTAAAAACGCTGACCTGATGCACTGTCTAAGATCGATCCCCATGGGCTATTTCTCGTTCCATCCAGTGCAACACGACTGGTATATCAAATGTCGTGGTATGTGCTATCCTGTCTGTGGGACGGTAAATATAAAAGATACCTTGCAACAAGATGCTGCTAATGGAAAAATGTATCGGGTTTCCTCTCAAAGACTATATGACAAAATAATCAAATGTTTGACATCCAATAGCCGATGATTAATAAATCAATGTGCTCTAGTGGTGTCGTCAAACAAAACAAACTTCAACAAACTTTTGTCTCGCAATTCTCTAGGCGTCATTGGTTGAAATTGAATTGGTTGAAACACGTTTGTTGTTTTAAAAAATATTTCGGTGAAAAGCTTGACCATAATTTCCATCGTTTAGATGAAAGCTAGGTAATCAAACACTTGAAGCTGTGCAACCGGTGTAGTAGGATATGCTCAAATTTTGTATCATTGTTTTGACGATGATTCATGAGCGTATCACATCACAATTGTCAAAATATTAATTAACACTATCTGAACCACATAAAATTTCTAACAACTACAATAAATTACTCCCCTGCCAATGAAGGAAATGTTTTATTTAACGACGCACTCAATACATTTTATTTACGGTTATATGGCGTCGGACATATGGTTAAGGACTACACAGATACTGAGAGAGGAAACCCGCTGTCGCCATTTCATGGGCTACTATTTTCGATTAACAGCAAGGGATCTTTTATATGCACCATCCCACAGACAGGATAGTCCATACCACAGCCTTTGTTACACCAGTTGTGGAGCACTGGCTTGAACGAGAAATAGCTCAATGGGTCCACCAACGGAGATCGATCCTAGGCCAACCACGCATCAAGCGATCGCTTTACAACTGCCCCTGCCAATAATTACCATTACTGTATGTTTCTCATATATTTTTTTCCAGATAAACAATATTACAAATGTTAATCATGTCATCTATATCTACTTGGCTGAAACCTTATTTCAATCATTATGGAAGATATTTCAAGAGGCATGGGAGGATGTGCGTTCGCAACCTGTTTCTCAGAGGACGTAGTTCGGTGGTAGAGTACTCGTTGTATGGTCGATCGCCTCGGAGGACCTATCGTGTTGTCTCCACCTCCTCAGCAGCGCCCTACGACTTGTATATCAAAGGTCGCGTATGTGTTATCCTATTCATTGGAAAGAGCATTATAAAAAACAACCCTAGAGGTATTCTCAGCTCAGCTAAACTTTGGCTATTGGGTGCCTAATATACTAGTATATGGTTGTTTTGACACTTGGTAGAAAGATGTATATAGAGATATAGAAAGAAAGACCTTCTAACCCATATAGACTACTTTTACCGAAGAAGCAGCGATGGATTGTTTTATATGTACTTCCCCATAGGCAGCACTGTCCAATCAAACACTCAGTTATTTGACTTGTGCTTACATCCATTGAAGGTTCAAACACGACTGTTTGGGGCACATCCTCCTAGGAGAACAGTCCATACTATGGCATTTGATACGTGGGGAGGTAACATTGAGTGGGATCGATCCCGCAAACCCATCGCACCTCAGCCGGGCACTCTACCCACTGACACGTTCTGCGCCTCGGAAATTAAAAACGCCTTCCTTATATTCGGTGGGAGAAGAAACTGGTTTCCTGTCTAATGTTCTAGAAAAAGCGTTGAAATAGCCATGCATTAGACACGTCACAGTGATTGTTGTCAAATGTCATGAGACCTATGTCGTTAAATAAAAAATCATTTCCAGGGCCCCGTTTTACGAAGCAATCTTAGCACTAAGAGATAAAACGAGGCCTCTGTACTTTAAAAATGCTTAATCTATATTCGTGACATTATGTTTAAATACTTGTTAGGTGTTGTCTTCACAATATGTACTTGGTGCTTCGCTAATCCGAGAGTATGTTTGGTACTTACTTCAGTTATGCACTTAAGTACAAGTGTAATGGAAAATAAATTATATTTGCCAAGCAAGACGATTACTGCGTATTATTATTGAATTAATACAATAATCGGCTAGCGGCTTGATGATATCCCAGTTGTAATCACTTTGCTGGACGAAAATAGGTCTCTCATGTTGATCATTATCATCGAAGGTGTCGTAATTTGGTTTCTAATCACAG
>NC_054707.1:71467046-71474546 GCF_016097555.1 Gigantopelta aegis | reverse complement strand
TTAACGACTCAGTGGTTAGATGTAAGACCATTGCACCCTTTTGTCTCTCACTAACCACTAACAACAAACAATTAACCCTCTGTCATGGACAGACAGCCCAGATAGCTGAGCCGTGTGCACAGAACAGCGTGTTTGAAGCTTAATTGAATATAAGCACGAAAATAAGTTGAAATGAAATGAAAGAAAAATAGGCTTAATAAATTTGGCCCAATGTGTTTGCTATACACCAACCTAGGGGAGGGGTAAAGCTCAGTGGTAGAGCGTGTGGGTCGATGGATCTGTGCAAACTAGTGCGTCAGGTTGGTACTTCCAACACCGTGGTATGTGATGTCATGTCTTAAAGTGCGGGCGGGTCGAAGGATCTGTCCAAACTAGTGCGTCAGGTTGGTACTTCCAACACCGTGGTATGTGATGTCATGTCTTAAAGTGCGGGCGGGTCGATGGATCTGTGCAAACTAGTGCGTCAGGTTGGTACTTCCAACACCGTGGTATGTGATGTCATGTCTTAAAGTGCGTGTGGGTCGATGGATCTGTGCAAACTAGTGCGTCAGGTTGGTACTTCCAACACCGTGGTATGTGATGTCATGTCTTAAAGTGCGTGTGGGTCGATGGATCTGTGCAAACTAGTGCGTCAGGTTGGTACTTCCAACACCGTGGTATGTGATGTCATGTCTTAAAGTGCGGGCGGGTCGAAGGATCTGTCCAAACTAGTGCGTCAGGTTGGTACTTCCAACACCGTGGTATGTGATGTCATGTCTTAAAGTGCGGGCGGGTCGAAGGATCTGTCCAAACTAGTGTGTCAGGTTGGTACTTCCAACACCGTGGTATGTGATGTGATGTCTTAAAGTGCGGGCGGGTCGAAGGATCTGTCCAAACTAGTGCGTCAGGTTGGTACTTCCTACACCGTGGTATGTGATGTCATGTCTTAAAGTGCGGGCGGGTCGATGGATCTGTCCAAACTAGTGCATCAGGTTGGTACTTCCAACACCGTGGTATGTGATGTCATGTCTTTTAGAAAGTGCATTTAAAGGATCCCTTGCTGCCATTCGGAAGGAGTAGCATGCATGGAAACAGTGCGTTTCTTGTTCCACTGTCAATCCCATGTGTGCCAACTGTCGAATGATACCAAATAGCTCAAGTTTAAAATGGGCTGAGGTATCTATAAACAAACATTCAAATTGTTTTTAATTTGTAACTGGACAAGAAAAGCGAGTTCGTATAATTTCTTATGAGTTAATCGAAGGTTAGTGTGCTTTGTTTAACGACACCACTAGAGGACACAAATTAACTTCATCATCGGCTGTAATTGTATGTCAAACAGTTGATAATTTAACATATTGCGGTCTCAGAGGAAAGACACTATATTTATTTTCCATTAGCAGCAAGGAATCGTTTTGTTTTGCACTTTGTCACCGACAGAACAGCACATACCACGGTCTTAGATATACTAGTCGTTTGGCATTAGTTGAGACGAAAAAGCCCCAACAAGCTACCCAAGCACCGACCCCGAGTTACTGGAAATGCAGCAAACAGTAGAATGTTAATACTTGCCTGGGGCCTATTTCACAAAACATCGTAAGTTTACGTCTGCAGCTAGCAGTTATACCGGGCACACGTTTACACGTGTTTGACATCTATTTCACAAAACATCGTAAGTTTACGTCTGAGACTAGCAGTTATACCGGGCATACGTTTACACATGTTTGACATCTATTTCACAAAACATTGTAAGTTTACGTCTGCAACTAGCAGTTATACCGGGCATACGTTTACACGTGTTTGACATCTATTTCACGTAGCAAATTACATAATTACGGAAAATGGAGCATTTTAAGGACAAAAGAAAATGAAATATGTATACTTCAAACTATATTTCTTGGACTATAATAGTAATAAGAATTGTGTTTTAGTCGTAGATGTACGTTTACGTGCAAAACTAGGCTTACGATGTTTTGTGAAATTGGGCCCTGATCCTTGTCTGTGTCTATTAACAAGTCAGCCCATCCTTCAGACGCAACAGGACACGGTGGTATTTAGACATCTATAATAGCAGTGCGCACCTTGTGTCGTGTGGCAGTTAATCAGATCACGTTTATTGAAGCCTTTGTCTTTGGCACTGTTGTAAAGAAAGCACGCGTCTCTAGGTTGTAGCTCGGGATTCTGCTCTTTAATGATGGACATAGGAATAGGGTGTGGTTCAGTGGTTATAGCGTTTGTCGGAGTCATACGGTCGATTTTTCTGTTAAATGTATCTCTCTCTCTCTCTCTCTCTCTCTCTCTCTCTCTCTCTCTCTCTCTCTCTCTCTCTCTCTCTCTCTCTCTCTCTCTCTCTCTCTCTCTCTCTCTCTCCCCCCCCCCCCCAGGATTTTATGTATGATAATACAGTAAATAAAAAAAGTTTGATTGGGGGCATCGGGCATGAACCCCGTTGCCCCACACACTCCCACCCCGTCGCTACGCCACTGCATTCTCTAAATAAAAATTCATAACTATCATGATAGACACATACATATGGTATTTGCTGAATATACAGCATGCTGGTATGAGATGAAAAAAGTATTCATTAGCATCGCTTTCTTTTATATTTTATTCATATACTTACCTTTGTTTTACATCCAATAGCCGACGGGTATTTTTGTGCTGGGGTATCTTTGAACATGTATTCATCCATTCATTCGTTCATTCTATTTAAATTGCGAAATAAGTAACATGGTACCATTGGTGTCTAGGGGATTTGGTTTGGTGATATACACCCATTTCGATAGGTCAACTTTTATGGACCCACACCTTTAATATCCGTCTCCGTGAATCAATATGTATCTACATAAATACCCGTGTTACTCTCTCAGCTGGAGACCAAAACGATAGATACGTCTTAACTAAACAAGCAGGTCAATAGAACACTGTAGTGATGGCCTGAAGTATTGTATTGATTACACGTAAAGACATAAAGACGCTTAATTAGTCGACGCTTTCCCATAGAAATGGGCAACACGCGGGTCGGTAACAGAACTACGACATGACGTCAATCAATTAATCAGCCATTTGACACAGTTAATCAACAATCTGACACGTACTAAGGTTCGACAAAATGTTCAAGCACGTCTGGCTTGGGCACATCCTGTACTCGTTGGATGCACAAGGTCGGGTCGTAGCCCAGCGGTAAAGCGTTCGCCTGATGCATGGTCGGCCTAGAATTGATCTCCGTCGGTGAGCGTAGTGGGCTATAATTGCTCGTTCCAGCCAGTGCACCTACGACTGGTATATCAAAGACCGTGGCATTGTGCATATAAATACCCCTTACTACTAATAGAAACATGTAGTGGGTTTCCTCTCTAACACTATATGTTAGAATTATCAAATGTTTGATAGGTGATGATCAATAAATCAATGTGCTTTAGTGGTGTCGTTAAACTGAAAACAAACTTTACGTTTTTCGTTGGACTGACGATTCGTGGAACACTGGTAGTATGTTGTTTCTACGACATTCAATGTACATGGGAATGCTATGAATGACTACCAGTACCCCACGAATAGCATATCAAAGTTTATAGCAAGTGATGTCCTGCCAGTGAAAAAAAGGTATGTTTAATATCCCTTGCTATTGAATGAAAATCATTTCATATGTGGGGAAACGACTTATAGGCAATTACATAGAGAATAATACATGAGTGGCCGTTAGATACCATTTATGTCACAACGAGTTGTTTTAAAATGTATCTAACGAGCGAAAGCGAGTTTGATACGTTTTCAAACAACGAGTTGTGAGATAAATGGTATCTAACGGACACGAATGTATTATTCTGTTTCTTACATATTCTCGAAAACCAGGTTTTAAGCAAATTTTAACATCTTTTTCGACTAAAAGTTATTTACAACCGTTGCACTTGTAGCTAACTTACGCGTCACAGACATATGAATGTCTATACACAGTCTAATCGACTTCCATCGTGTAGTTTTTCATTGGATGCATGGCATTGGTGACCTGGTCATCACCTAGGAGCAACCAGTCGTATGTCTTGAAATTGTTAACGCATGTACGTGTGTAAACAACCATGTGTAACCAAAAATAACGCAAGGGTTCTCACCAACGGGTGTGTAAGAAACATTGTGCTAAGCGATTATGAAGAACGCATTCCATTGTATAAACGGTATACTATCCAGCCGAGGAACAGGTGTGTATGTTTATACAGATATATGACTTTTTGAAAGTACATGTTTATTATAGGCATAAGGTAACATGCGACGAAATGTAATTGTATTTCAATCTGCCACCAATGTTTCAAAAGTATGGGTACGTCCATTGAAGCCCCATCACGTCCTGAGTGAAACAACGAATTTCATGCACTATAAATATATTTCTTAAATGTATCCATGCTACAGCATCACTGTTGAACTAATTAGAGCCACAAAGACTGTTCGAATGGTACGACATAGGCGTCGGAAGATGGCCGCAACTGGGGGCCTTATTAAATACGAGTTCATATTGTACATATTGTCTTCCCCAGTTTCAGAGTTGGCGGCAGTGCCTCCTGCCCCCACCCCCCACCCCCTCCCCTCCCTCGTTTCCCACGACTATGTACGAGGAACAGTCAACTGGTTCATAAAATTAGATACCATAGATCGGTACACCATCATATCCTTGAGTTTCTGAAATATCGTTCTTTCATACAAATATTCTGTCAATAACACAACTGCCCTTGTGATACTGAAATAAATGAATTTGACCAGATTGAGACACATAGCCGTCGTCAAGTGTCTCACCAAAGAGGGTAAAAACGCAACTGAAATGGTATATTGTTGTGTATAGTGATGGATACGCCAGATGTTAACAACACTTTTCTGGGATTTCAAAGAAGTTCTTATAGTTGCAACATGCCTCCAAAAGTACAGGTGCCCATTATGCTAATTTGATGACAAACTTGAGATAAGCACTCGCAGAAAAAAGATGAGATATATTGACAGCTTGTGTTCAAGCTGCTATCCGTAAGTCTGGCGTCGAGCGGCTATACAAAGGAAGGAAGGAAATGGTTTATTTAACGACGCACTCAACACATTTTATTTACGGTTATATGGCGTCGGGCATATTGTTACGGACCACACAGATATCGAGGGAGGAAACCCGCTGTCGCCACTTCCTGGGCTACTCTTTTCGATTAGAAGCAAGGACTCTTTTATATGCATCATTCCATAGACAGGATAGCACATACCACGGCCGTTGATGTACCAGTCGTGGTGCACTGGCTGGAGCGGGAAATAGCCCACTGACGGGGATCGATCCCAAACTGACCGCACATTAAGCGAGCGCTTTACCACTGGACTACGTCTCGCCCCCAGCGGCTATACAAGCCACCTAGTAGCCAGATCTGGTCCCAAATGATTATTATATGTTCTGGAATTTAAAAGCTTTCATTCATGATTCTCATTTTGAAGACGATAGAATCTTACATATTATAATCGAAGGGTGGTTGATTGGCCAACCAGAAGAGTTTTATTTATGCAAAACATTAGTAGTCTGTAGTATAAATGGGTCAAATGCATTAAGGTTAAACATGATTATATTGAACAGTAATGTAGACACGTATGGTCTTTTGTTGCTGTTAATACATACGGACGTTTTGACTGTCCCTCTACTCGTATCCATTATTCGTTTCAATATTAAAAGAAGAAACAATGGTGTTTCAGCTTATCGATAAATACAGTAAATATTATGTCGATGGGGACTACAGAAATCAATAGTGATATCTTGTGTGCATTCATGTTGATGTTAAAAATAATCATACACATAAATGAGCATCACACTGCTACAAGATTTGGATGACATTCGTGCAAATGGATATGGAGAAATTACAGCTTTCGTCTATGCCTTGACAAATCAACATCAATAGCACTTGTAAATAGCCTTATATTTCTCTGTCATTACAGCTACAGAGATAAAAAAAACTAATCAAGACTTATTGCGCGTTTATCGCCCCCAGGAAACAACCACGTGCACATGCAATTAATTTCCAATGTATTATTCATATTCTAATCTAAAATAAATATTAAACTTTTAATTTCTGCTTTACTATTCTGTGTTTTGAAGGAAAGTTTATTAATAGTCAGTTAAATTTGAAAGTTGACGTTTTTTATCAGTAAATAGCAAATTCAAACAATAAAAATGACTAAAAACAAAACAATAACAACTGTATGATCAACAGAATGAAAAAGATTGACAGAATTAATGTTCCACAGTGATTAATGGACCTTCCTGGAAATTGTCAAAATCAAGAATGACACCCCACGCACGTGTACGGGGCAACTATGAAATGTGTTTCGGTGTGTTGATAAATAGACCTGAACGTTCTTTACTAGGAAGGAAGGAAATGTTTTATTTAACGACGCACTCAACACATTTTATTTACGGTTATATGGCGTCGGACATATGGTTAAGGACCACACAGATATTAAGAGAGGAAACTCGCTGTCGCCATTTCATGGGCTACTCTTTTCGATTAGCAGCAAGGGATCTTTTATATGCACCATCCCACAGACATGATGGCACATGCCACGGCCTTTGATATACCAGTCGTGGTGCACTGGATGGAGCGAGAAATAGCCCAATGGGCCCACCGACGGGGATCGATCCCAGACCGACCACGCATCAAGCGAAAGCGTTACCAGGATGTCTGTGGTCAAAACGTATGTTTTAATATTTCAGGTTCCCCTACATTTTTGAAGAGTATATAATATCGTTTAGTCATCAAACTGCATGTCTTTAAGGGAGGTTCCACGAATATTGGAATTGTTGTTAGCACAGAATCATTCGAAAGTCGATGAGAAATGGGTGTTGGGGTGCAGAGGATACGGAGAAGAGGAGGATAGGGAGGGGCGAGGATGTAGGAAAGTACTGTACTACGATTCAAAACTCAAGCGTGCCTATTTCTTTCGATTGTTCAACCTTGATATCCAAATTCAAGCGAAAGTATCTTTGACCAAATTAGGAACAGAAAGGACTGTTTCCTTAATGGCGTCATAACACGTTCTTTAATCAACAACCATTAGGTGTCTTTGCATTGTGAAAGTGACATTTGGTCGATAGTATTAGAATAAATGAATGAATGAATGAATGAATGATCAAACGAATGAATAGTTAAAAAGTTCGTTTTATTTAACGACGTCACTAGAGCATATTGATTTATTGATCATCGGCTATTGGATGTCAAACATTTAGTAATTGTGACACATAGTATTTGAACCCGCTACAATTCTCCATTAGTAGCAATGAATATTTTATATGCCCCATCCCACATATAGGATAGCTGCTAGAAGATACCAAGGCATTTGATATACAAGTCGTGGTACACTGGCCCACCAACGGGTATCGATCTTAGACCGATCTCGCATTAAGCGAGCGCTTTACCAATAAGAAAAGTACATCGTTTAATGGATGTAATAAACCCACCCATAATGTTTATCGTTCGTTTAATTGTATGGAGTATGTAACGTCATCACATGGTG
>NC_054707.1:71447094-71466846 GCF_016097555.1 Gigantopelta aegis | reverse complement strand
TGGAGAAAGAGAGAGGACAATAAGAGGGAGAGAGAGAGAGAGAAGGAGACGGAGGAAGAGCAGATTGAGATGAGGAGAGCGGACAGATAAAGCAGGGAGGGAGAGAGAGATGAGAGAGATAGTGAGAGAGAGAGAGGGAGAGGAGAGAGCGGATGAGACAATGGTAAGAGGAGGAGAGACAGCAAGATTATCAGAGAGCAAAAAGATCAAGAGGAGAGAGAAGACAGAGACGAGAACAGAGAAGAGAGGCAGAGGAAAGACAGAGACAAGACAGTGAGAGAGACACAGCAAGATAGAGACACACACACAACAGCGAGAGAGAGAGAGGAGAGAGACGAGAGAGAGAGAGAGAGAGAGACAGAGGACAGAGACAGAGAGACAGAGACATAGAGACAGAGAGGAGGACCAAGACAAGAGCAGAGAAAGACAGAGAGAGAGAGAACAGAGAGAGAGACACAACAGAGAGAGAGTGAGAGAGAGAGAGAAGGAGGAGAGACCCGAGGAGAGAGATGAGAGGAGAGAGAAGGAGAGGGAGAGAGAGAGAGAGAGAGGAGACGAGAGAGCAGCCCCCCCGCCCCCACCCCCCCCCCCCCCCCCCCCCCGTTATTATGGCAAGTGACGAATATTATTAGATTTGCTTCGTGTAATTATGTTTGACTGCTTGGTAATGAATACAAGGAATAAAATCATTTGATAAAGAACAAAATAGCAATGTCTGGCTGTATTTTACGTCATAAATTGAAAACCAGAACATTGTTTGAAAAGTAGGATAATCGATATTTTGTGACACATTTAAAACACGACACTAAAAACATACCCACAACCTGAAACCTACATGTATAATCAAATCCTAAAGACTTACCAAGGCTGCACGTAACTTTAAACCATGCTGAGAAAAATATTAGGTTTGTTTTCATTTTAGCACAAACACAAATATAATCTATCTCTAGTCAGTCTCAAATTCCAGAATTGATGCAAATGCATGCGTTTTATTTTTAAAAAAATTTTTTTTTTAGTTGTTAGCTTGGGATTTTGGGGTTGTTTTTTGTTGTTTGTTTGTTGTTTTGTTTGTTTTTGTATTTCTTCAGGAAGCATGGATTGCTCAGAACAGGTGGGTATATTTTTTTATGTCATCTTCTGCCTTGGTTCCTCCTCATTAACCATGGTGGCCACTCATTTGCCCTAAATGTACAGCAAAAATAACTTCCTTCATATTTTCCATAAAGCCATGGCATCGTTTGTGACTTCCAATTTGCCACAAAATGACCACATTTGATCCTAAAATGTTATAGCGCGTCACAATATAATATCATGCGATGCGGCGTTATTTCCGGTATAGATTTCCGGGAAATTGCAAAAAATAAAATACCGATAAGCAAGACAAAATCGACGCGCGCGCTGAACATAAACCAGCAATATCGTTTTTGGCCTTGCCGAAAGTTCCTCGTGTTTGTATATCATAGACTGTAGGATCATGGTGACATTGCGATTACCCACTTCTTGTATAGTACATCCATAACATACACCTTATACGCGTCAATAAGGTAAAGGTAAGGCACCGCAAAACAAATAATGAGAAACAGAATAAGACTTCATTTAGGTTATTCAAACTATATGACAAATATAACTATGACATTGAAAGATTCAACTACTTTGCGTATGCTCGAATATAGTCATCCTTATTAACAATCATTCTGAGGGTACTGCTAAAGCAATACATGTTACTTACCAGACGCAACAAAGTTTCGTATCTTCTAAATTCAAGGGTCATAACTCTGTGAAACATTAGTAAATCAGCATGAAAGTTAAACATAATTACTAACAGTGCATAATAATTCTATATATTTTGATCATTCCGAAAATAAATCCGGAAAACGAATTTCCGTATCGTTTTAGTTCAAGGGCCATAACTCTTTCAAAATTGAGTAAATTTCCATGAACGTCAAACTTGATCCGTAAGAGAACATGATAAAACTATATACAATATATCAGCTCAATATAGTGAGGCATTGTGAAAACCCCCCAACAACAAACAAACAACAAACACCGGTGGGAATCTATATATGGGGACCGGCCTCGGTGGCGTCGTGGCAGGCCATCGGTCTACAGGCTGGTAGGTACTGGGTTCGGATCCCAGTCGAGGCATGGGATTTTTAATTCAGATACCGACTCCAAACCCTGAGTGAGTGCTCCGCAAGGCTCAATGGGTAGGTGTAAACCACTTGCACCGACCAGTGATCCATAACTGGTTCAACAAAGGCCATGGTTTGTGCTATCCTGCCTGTGGGAAGTGCAAATAAAAGATCCCTTGCTGCCTGTCGTAAAAGAGTAGCCTATGTGGCGACAGCGGGTTTCCTCTCCAAATCTGTGTGGTCCTTAACCATATGTCTGACGCCATATAACCGTAAATAAAATGTGTTGAGTGCGTCGTTAAATAAAACATTTCTTTCTTTCTATATATGGGGCAAACGGACAGACACAGAGAATAAGAAAAACACAGTCAGACAGAAGGACGGATACGAAACTGGTAGAGGACTAACAAGCTGCAGTAAAACGAATGGATTACTTTATGGTTTTCCAAAGCAATTCTTTCTCTTTTGTTGAAATTAGATCCTCCAGCCCACGTTACACGAAGGCGGTGATTGGGTAGTTAGAGACACATTACTGTAGCGCAAGTATCTAATACAAGGTCGCTGTTTAATTCTGACTCCGGGCTTCATTCAATTAGCCTCCCATTTTGATGACCCAGGATCTCGCTTCATCAAAGTGATTGCCTGGAAGCTTGCAAATTGGTCACAAATCACAGGTAACGGTTTCACATTACACTTTTTATGAGACCAGGGCAAATCTTTCAGGTTTAGTGAAAACATAAAAAGGATGTTTTGCCCTTTAATTTCCAGTTTATGGTACGCTAACATTTGCTTTAGTGTGCGCAAACTCAATGACTCGTCGATGTTAGTTACCACATTATTCGTTACCGCTGAATGCTATTACCATATATCTGATAATATATGAGACGCTTGAAATAATTTCTTCAAAGTTTTAATAGCTCTCTCTCCTCTCTCTCTCTCTCTCTCTCTCTCTCTCTCTCTCTCTCTCTCTCTCTCTCTCTCTCTCTCTCTCTCTCTCATTTTTGTCCGCTCTTATTTTCTTCCCTCTCGCTTCTGTCCTCTCTATTCTGTCCTCTCTCTGTCTCAGTCTCTCTGTCTCTCTCTCTCTGTCTCTCTCTCTCTCTGTCTGTCTCTGATTGTCTCTATCTCTCTGAGTGTGTGTGTGTGTGTGTGTGTGTATGTGCGTGTGTGTGTCCGTGCGTGTAGTATATCAACCAGTGTCTTACGGTCAATTAATTGGCCGCGACAATGCTCCAAATACATTAAGCTACTTTCCAAAAGGCTTACTTCAGAGAGCAGTAAAACAAACCCCACCTTACAGTGTTTTATCACCGAGGACATGGTTATTTTAACTGTGTATTCCAGTAACTGCTGGGCAACGAGAAAAGACTGTAGACTGACATGGCAAAATATGGTTGTGTATGTCATGAGCATCGAGAACAGTCTCAGCGATTGGTTGCATGGTGTCCCACATGGAACAAACTTAGTTACCAGTCAATATTCACTTTCTACTTGTTGGGGGCGCGACACATAGCCCAGTGGTAAAGCGCGTGCCTGATGCGCGGTCGGTCTAGGATCGATTCCCGTCAGTGGACCCATTGGGCTATTTCTCGTTCCGGCCAGAGCATTGCGACTGGTATATCAACAGCCGTGGTGTGTGCTATCCTGTCTGTGGGATGATGCATATAAAAGACCCCTTGCTATTAATTGAAAAAAGTAGCGGGTTTCCTCTCTGAGACTATGTGTTGGAATTCCCAAATGTTTGACATACAGTAGCCGATGATTAATAAATCATTGTGCTCTAGTGGTGTCGTTAAATACAACCACAACCAGGGAGAGGTCTTAATATAGGCTAAGCCTGTTGACCAATTCCAGTATGTTGTTTTGGCAAATAAAATATTGTTTAAACCAAATACAATCAACTTCTCCTTGCTAGTTAGTTGCCTGTTGTGTCGTTTTATCGATTTTGTTTACCATTTTTATTTTTACCATAAAGAGACTCTCTTTTTTTACAAAACGGATCCTGTGTTAGCACCGTTTTATCTGGATGTATTTTTGCATTGATATTTCTTTTGTTCATTAAGGTGCTTGTTCCAGAACTTCATATCATTGAGTAATGCACTTTGTAGAGGAACTGATTGTGTTAAATTGTCCATAAAGATGAAAGAACACGATATCAATAGTAAATCAAATCGACATGAATGTGCTTGTGGCGATTTAAAAAACCCAGAAAAGATCTTCTCAACTCAACGTCTGGGAGAGAGAGAACTATATTTTATGAGTATAGTGTTTTATCGCTGAACTGGAAGGCTATATGATGTTAAATGAAACAGCCCCTGTGTTACTATATATCGATTAACGTGACATCAGAGTAACACATTAATGAAACACATGAAATGGAATAATCGGTATCCTGTCTAAATGGTTCTAATGAAAGTTGTAATCGGTACATTGTGTTCTTAAATATACTTAGTTATCTTACAACATTGTATAGTTCTTCTGGCTGAGAACTGGTTTCCTGTTTGACAGTATTTGTTGACATCTACACTTATCAAACGAAATCCTTAGTGAATAATAAACTATAAATGTTCAAAAGTGTCCTGGACATGACTCAGTGCTTATTCCCGTGTTATATTGATTGTTTTAAATTGCCTGGAAGCATCCTACCCATTTGTGCAAGTAATATGGTTACATCAAAATGCTTTCTTCAAGTTCTGTAGAGATTCATGTTAAAGTGCCCAATTATAATTGAAAATTGTTAACAGAACACGTTGTCGTTGTTACTAACGACAATTCTCATTTTACAAGTCATTTTGTGGTTATGCACACCTCAGTTATTTTCTAATATAGTACACAATCTAACATTCTTGAATAATAATAATAATAATAATAATAATAATAATTTGCTTAATAAACCCGTATTCATTTTTTTTTTTTTTTCTGTTTGTAGACTATCGTCCAAATATTCTATTCTTAACAGGAAATACAGCTGTGTCTGTGTATAAAGCATAGATTATCCATGATGCAAGTGATTCGTGCATAAATAAAGACTGACCTATGAACAAGATGGTGTGGAAAGAACGAAACCAAAAACAAGACAAGTGGACATAGGTTGCCCAGTTGCATTCACGCAAACAGAGTTGATTATCACTGAACGAGATCTAATGATCGAAATTTCTATTCCATCAACCGAAACCAATTCAAGGTTGAATTAGATATAGCCAGCAATGCAGAGGCCACTAATTGTGTTAGCAGTAGCAGGCACACTCCAAGACATATCATTGTCCTAATTGCAGGCCCAGTTGAAAAAAGACCATTATAATATACTAAATAGTAAACAGTTTGTTTGAAACATATTTCATTGTATATAATACACAAAAGGATTGGGCACAAGTTATTCAACTTACGAGACCCTCTCCTAATTAGAAATATTATAACATTTTTGGCGACTACTACTACTACAAATATTTGAAACAAAGTAAATACATAAAACATAAAGCAAGACAAATTAACAGTGCAGATAAGGTGAAACCGGAAGAAAGACTACAGTAAATATTCAGAACATAGTTAATACATAGAATATCAAGCAAAATAGGTTTGTAGTGTGAATTAAGTGCTAAAACAATATAATAAGTGGTAGTAGATGTGCCGTTACGACAGTAGCAATATCCTGTGTCGGCACAAAGCAGTGATAAATAAATCAATAGTGGGCAATGTTTGAATTAGTATGAAAAGAGGGCTGAGGGGATGCGGGTAGCTGTCGACTTTGACTGGAATTCGTCATTGTTTTATTACCCCCGCACGACGAAATTGCAGGCTTTCAGTGGAATGTGGCTATAAAGACTGATCGTTTGACGTGTATCTTTAAGGGCAACACGATTGCTCCGAGGAATGCCACACGTGATTTCATTCAATTGAGCAATGAAACTGTTGATTCAAATAAGATAATAACACCACAGACAAAGACGGTGATAACTGAATATAGTATGTGATTTCTCTGCTGATTTCAGTTTTAACCGTGTCTGTAATTTTTCGCATCAACGAATGTCTCGCACTTTTTAATCTAACTTAATAGACATGGCAGAAAAAAAGTTTAACAACACCACCCACTAGAGCACGTTGATTAATCATCGGCTGTTGGACGTCAGATACTTGGTAATTCTGACACGTAGTCATTACAGGAAACCCGCTACATTTTTCCATTAGCAGCAAGGCACCTTTTATATGTACTTGCCCACAGACAGGAAATAACTTGCCACGACCTTTGACCAGTTGTGGTGCACTGGTTGTAACGAGGAAAAAATCAAATGAATAGATCCACCGAGGTGGTTCGATCATGTGACGCAAGCACTGCAGGCAAGCACTCAACCGACTGAGCTAACTCCCGTCCCTTAGACATGGTAGAAAGACGCCTTCCGACTACAGAATAGGAAATTATTTTCAAACTGTTAATCGGGACTTGCGTTTTTTACCATTTAGGAGTGTAAACACACGTTAACTAGATTCTGTAACCATCAGTTATAGAATGTATGTCACTGAAAGATTCTCTGACAATATTAGTTTGAGTCGGGATGGACATACCTGGAGCGAATGTCACAAAATATCGTTATTTTACGTTTTCGACAACCAGTCATACATTTACATGTGTTTGACATCTATTTCACGCAGAAATAGCATCATTACGAAAGACGGATCATTAAAAGAACGAAGACAAAAGAACGGGGCGAGACACAGCCCAGTGGTAAAGCGCTCGCTTCATGCGTGGTCGGTTTGGAATCAATCCCCGTCGGTGGTCCCATTGGGATATTTCTCGTTCCACTCAGTGCACCACGACTGGTATATCAAATGCCGTGGTATGTGCTTATCTGTCTTTGGGATGGTGCATATAAAAGATCCCTTACTAGTAATGGGAACATGTAGCGGGTTTCCTCTCTAACACTATACGTCAAAATTACCAAATGTTTGACATCCAATAGCCGATTATTAATAAATCAATGTGCTCTAGTGATGTCGTTAAATATAACGAACTTTAAGATAAAGGAAATATGTATACTTCAAAGTATATCAGTTCTACTGTTAGTAATAATATGAATTGTGGTTTTGTCGTAGATTTACTGTTGCATGCAAAACTAGCTTTACGATGTTTTGTGGCATTGGTCGCTGAATATTAGGCGCATTACAGTGGAGGGAAATGGTACCGAATGTGAAATATGAACGGTATTTAGACATGGGCTTATAGAGGCATTATTGACGTTCTTATTAAAATAAAAACTATAATTCAGCGAGGACAGTGTTGATATTCTGAGATAATAACTATGATCGCTGCAGTATTAATGTGTCTTAGTGAGTTACCATTTTTATCATAGTTATTTTAGTGAAATTACATATTTATCGAAAATAATCAATACAAAATTTATATTAACATTTTCCGTATTTTCTATTTTAATTATGTCCTCCAACAGACAAAATATTTTTCGTAAAGCATGACAATAGCACTGTTGCTGTTACAGGAGACTGAATATAGGGATAGTAACAATTTTTTTATCAATTCTGAATGATTACCGATTAGGCATAGTGCCACTGAATTGCTTTTGAGACGACAGAGTTTACTAGATTTTCATTTATTTTGGACAAGTGCCGATTTAAGCGCTGCCACTGAAGAATTTCCGAGAAGATACACTATGCTTTATTTATATCGCAGAATTGGAGATTAGGCATTGTCAACTGAATGGTCTTCGTCAAGATTTATAATGCTTTGGACCATTTTCAAATTGCATTTTCTCATTTTTCGATATTAGAGTTGGCGCTATAATTCTTTCTTTGAAATCCACTCGACATAAGGTCATGGTGCTTTCCCTGGAGATTCTGCTCGGAAGAAATATGCCTTGAATTGACCACGGTGTCAGTGCTAGGCACGACGAGCGGGTTATTTAATACGGCTATCGATGCAGGCGCATTTCCAGCGGGAAATCCCCCGTGTGGTTATTGCATGTGCCAGAACCAAGGATCTGGAACGTAATGACTGCGAGTCTTGTGTTTACGGACGAGCATTGAAACTAGGTATAAGTTAATCCATTGTTTTATCGAATTAATAGTGTCACTACATTAAAAATAAAACAATATGAATGTGGGACTGCCTTAGGGGTGCAATTTGTAGAGATAAAGTGTCAGAGTCGGGGGGGGGGGGGGAGAGAGAGAGAGAGAGGGGGGCACACACACACACACACACACACACACACACACACACACACACAAAGGCAGACATAAAGACACAAACAGACAGGGTTGGAAATGGAGATATAGAAAAAAGGTCAGCGTCAGACATACAAACATTCAGTGACAGAGTTGGGGAAGAAAGATAGAAAGAAAGAAAGATTGACGGGGTACAGAGACTGATCCATTAAAATAAATAAAACAAAATATTATGTTGTAAATGTTATATTCACGTTCCAAATTTAAATTCCAAATTGCAATAGTTATTCTAAATGTAATTACGTAGTCATGCACGCACGCACGTACACACACGCACAGAGAATGGGACTTTTTATCAACACGCCGTTTATAACAATTATCATATGAATTATACTTTATGCAACATAAGAGGCCAATAAAATGACATAATTACAGGAAACACCTTTGAAACGTATGTGTTTTATTAGAGTCTCGCACATTTTGCGTTTATTTTAAGTACGCATCTGTGGAGCTACGTATTCAGATATTTAAAGCTGAACATTATAAAACGAAAATTAATGCCACACATGTATTAAATGATTTAAATCATTTGTTCCCTTTCTCCATAATAGTGAATCATTACAGCCGAACAATCTGACCCTCGGCTACTATGTGGAGTTCACTGGGTCTTAAACCAATAGTTAATATTGTCGGCTGGTCGCTAAACGCGAATTGATGCCGACTCCTTTTTTTTTAACGATTTTACATTTCTGTGAGATTACGTGACAATGAAATAGCCCCATTATCGCATTTATCGCTAAAGAAACTTCCGACCATTTCCTAATGCTCATTTTTCCCCGTGTGGTCGCCATTGTTATATAACGTAACATAATTATAAACATGATTTACTTGGGATACTTCCCTGCAGACATTTTACATTTTTACTGCTTTAAATGCCATCAGTATACATTATCACTGCAATATATAGCGCAGTTTCAAAGCTCATAATACAATAATGCATTAATGTCCCAACACATTATGGAGAGAATTTCTGTTATTGTTATTTATTTAAATAGTTGTTTGTTTGTTTATGTATTTGTCTATAAACGTTATTTATACATTTATCTCATTCATTCATCCATTAACTCTGTTGGCTGTATCCAGAGAACTGGTTAATGGTAAGTAGGGATAACGGCTCTTAGAGACTAGACACGGCGCGTGCGTGCGGTCCGACTATAGCGTCTGATGCATCTACGGTTTGCGTGTTTGGCATATACATCGTATACGATTAGCATTTCATTGCGGCTCTTCCGACGTCATATAACCGTAAATAAAATGTGTTGAGTGCGTCGTTAACTAAAACATGTCTTTCCTTCATTGCTGCTAGTTCTTATAGAAACTAACTTTGAAGCTGGAATCACACTGATGTGCTTCTTTTAAGTCAGTCATTCATGCCAACTTGGTAAATACCTAGTAGATACGGAATTTGTCAACATTATCAATATCAGGTGTAAACTCCGTCTGCACGGGCAACTATTTCTAAGTGCCATTTTGGCTGCAATGCAATTCAGATGGTGCTTAATTATTTTCTAGGTGTATTTATAAAGCAACTCATCAACGAAGTACTGGTAATATGTGAACCGATTATGATAGTGGTTAGGATGTTGTTGTTGATGGTGATGATGATGATGATGGTTGTGATGGTGATGATGATGATACCACAAGAATACAGAAATGCAAGGGGTGGGGGTTAACTCAGTCGGTTGAACGATCGCTTGAGGTGTTTGCGTCTCAAGATCGAACCATCTCAACTGACTGGGTTTTATCTCGTTCCAACCAGTGCACAACAACTGGTCAACGGCCGTGGTATGTGCTTTCCTGTCTGTGGGAAACTGCAAATAAAAAAGCTCTTGCTGCATTAAGAAAATGTAGTGGGTTTCCTCTGTTGACTACGAGTCAGATTTACCAAATGTTTGACATCCAATAGCCGTTGATTAATATATCAATGAGGTTCTAGTGATTTCGTTAAACAAAAACAAACATTACTTTATAAAAGTGCAATAAATCAAATAGAAAAAAAAAAAAAAAAAAAAAAAAAAAAAACCCCCAGTGCAACTGTTTTAATATCCACTAAACTTTGTTTGGATTGATCAAAACCCGCCTAAGAAGCCTATCCGTGGCCCAGTTTAGATTACGCTAACACCTGGAGGGTAGGGTGGACCCATAATGTCTTTTTTCACAAAGCTCACCATCCCAGTAATACAATTCGGTATGATGGACATATTAAAGATCAATTTTGACCCAAATTTTGAAGGTAAAATAATGGTCACTGTGACGGAACATGCTCTTATTTTTTTTCGCCTGTGGCGATGTTAATTGTTTGAGTGGGCCGTGTGCGGCGTGGTTACGTAATACCCCTGCGCGATGGTGGTCGAGCTGTTCCCAATATGCACTTAAGACCAGGTGGGCACCTTGTTACGTAATACATCCGCGCGACCGTACCCCCTAATACACACCCAGACCAGGTGTGGAGGCCATGCGGCCAGTAGTTACGTAATACCTCCGCGAGTTCTGTTTTACGACCTTGTTCCTAGCGGTTTGGCGACATCTAGTCTGACCATGTAAGAAAAAAAGTCGTCTTGGTCGCTGTGGAAAATTCACATGATAGGGCGAGTACCGCGATGTGCCCCCAGGCGATATTCGTATTTTGTAATAAATAGATAGGATTTTAGAGATATTGAGGAGAAAAATATTGGAAGGCTTCCGGGGAACGTTTCCGTTTGGACTTGGTGAATATATATTTCTGCTCTGTTGTATAACCTTGATGTGATTGATGTGACTTTAAATATTTTAATACTGTATTATACCCATATTATTTAGACAGTGTTTCCGGTAAACTGACGAAGTAAATTGTAGGCTTCACTGTTCTAAAATTATTAAAGCTTAACCAGTCATCCTAGAGGACCTAGGTAAACTGTAGGTTATTGTCTTTATTGTGATAGTTACCAGTATTAATTCTGTATTACAAGGTTACTGAATGAGTAGTAAAGGGTTAATTAAAAATTAACCAGTTAGGAATAGAGTTGTAATTCCTTTATTAATTAAGTACCCCTGGAAGCGTGTCTCAATTATCACACGTGTATGTGTAGTTTCACGGTGAAGTGATTAGAATATTGTGTAAACTAGACACCTAGTGATTAACTAATTAAGTGATTAGTTCTGGGTTGTTATTATTATTGTTGTTGTTAATTAATTAACTGCGGCAAATATATTTGTCAGCTTAAGGTTAATACAGATTCCAAAGTGTATTGTGTTTTGTTGTGTTTTCAAGTGAACTAACGTGCTATATATATATAAATATTTATGTAAGATCGTATCTCTGATATACCTAGAGACGAGCCACTCGGGTATTGGACTGCCCGATACAGAGAGATCTAATAGATATACAGGTAGGAGAGATATTTAGATAATCGTGTTTTATTCAGTTACGGGTATTATAGGGTCCCCGTGACAGTCACCATTCATGAACACATCTATGCTGGTAATCAAACTCTCTATTTGACCTGCAAAAATCTGGGTCAGAATGGCACTTTGCAGATGTCCGTCATATCAGAATCAATCACGGTAATGTTCAGCGTCATGAAGAGCACCATAAAGTCTTGTCCCAGCAGATGATTCCGGTAAGTCAAGTTTGGTGTGTCTGGACACGGACTTAGCGGCAGTCCGCCCAAAAATGAAGTATTAGTCGTCGTATAGATGAAAGAACTAACGGTAATTCCTGAGAGCAGTCATGACCTTGTCAAACATTACTGTGAATAGCGTCTTGTGTTTATATACGGACTGGAAGACACTAACGGTACATCCTGAGAGTAGTCCTGACCTTGTCAAACATAACTGTGAATAGCGTCTTGTGCTTACATACGGACTGGAAGACACTAATGGTACATCCTGAGAGCAGTCCTGACCTTGTCAAACATTACTGTGAATAGCGTCTTGTGTTTATATACGGACTGGAAGACACTAACGGTACATCCTGAGAGCAGTCCTGACCTTGTCAAACATTACTGTGAATAGCGTCTTGTGCTTACATACGGACTGGAAGACACTAATGATACATCCTGAGAGCAGTCATGACCTTGTCAAACATTACTGTGAATAGCGTCTTGTGCGTATATACGGACTGGAAGACACTAATGGTACATCCTGAGAGCAGTCATGACCTTGTCAAACATTACTGTGAATAGCGTCTTGTGCTTACATACGGACTGGAAGACACTAATGGTACATCCTGAGAGCAGTCATGACCTTGTCAAACATTACTGTGAATAGCGTCTTGTGTTTATATACGGACTGGAAGACACTAACGGTACATCCTGAGAGTAGTCCTGACCTTGTCAAACATAACTGTGAATAGCGTCTTGTGCTTACATACGGACTGGAAGACACTAACGGTACATCCTGAGAGCAGTCATGGCATTGTCAAACATTACTGTGAATAGCGTCTTGTGCTTATATACGGACTGGAAGACACACCGGCCTCGGTGGCGTTGTGGCAGGCCATCGGTCTACAGGCTGGTAGGTACTGGGTTCGGATCCCAGTCGAGGCATGGGATTTGTAATCGAGATACCGACTCCAAACCCTGAGTGAGTGCTCCGCAAGACTCAATGGGTAGGTGTAAACCACTTGCACCGACCAGTGATCCATAATTGGTTCAACAAAGGCCATGGTTTGTGCTATCATGCCTGTGGGAAGTGCAAATAAAAGATCCCTTGCTGCCTGTCGTAAAAAGAGTAGCCTATGTGGCGACAGCGGGTTTCCTCTAAAAACAGTGTCAGAATGACCATATGTTTGACGTCCAATAGCCGATGATAAGATACAAAATCAATGTGCTCTAGCGGCGTCGTTAAATAAAACAAACTTTACTTTACTTTACTGACGGTACATCCTGAGAGCAGTCATGACCTTGTCAAACATTACTGTGAATAGCGTCTTGTGCTTATATACGGACTGGAAGACACTAACGGTACATCCTGAGAGCAGTCATGACCTTATCAAACATTACTGTGAATAGCGTCTTGTGCTTATATACGGACTGGAAGACACTAACGGTACATCCTGAGAGCAGTCATGACCTTGTCAAACATTACTGTGAATAGCGTCTTGTGCTTATATACGGACTGGAAGACACTAACGGTACAGGGCCCCGTTCCACGAACGAATTGTAGCTAAGGTTAATTGTAGTGATTTAAGGTGAGTTTTACAACTGGCACCGTAAACTTTACAGCCGTTCCACAAAGCAACCTTACGGTAATCGTAAGTGCCCCTTTAATTATTAATAGATTCTTTGCAAAGAAGTGCGAATTAGTTAAATAATAAATTGTTTACCGACTTTTCGGAACATGTTGGATGTATTCATTGGTATGGGACAACCATGAAGTAACTGTCAGTTTATTCGGTAAGCGATAATTGCGGAATGCATAAGACATGAGAGTTATCTCCCTTATTTGTGTGTGAAGGTCGTTAGGCCTAGAGTGTTTTTCATCGATCACAGAGTTTCATAAAAGGTATTTGGTATATATTAGATCCATTTTTACACAAAAAGTTAGTATCCTTCTTAGAAAATTATTAAATCATCATCTAACTGCCATTTGACAGCTACGTTAGTGGCTTACAACTGCCTCGTACCAATTGTAAATTTTCACTGTAATTTACGACGATAGTAAGCTACGCCACGTCGTGGAACGGGCTGGCGATTGTAGAAAAAAAAATTAAGGTCTCGATGGTAGGTATTTACGACAATAGTAGGGCTAAGATCGCTTCGTGGAACGGGGCCCAGGACTTGATCATGACGTTGCTAAGTAATTGTCACGTGACTGCGTTTATCATGTCATGAAGCTGTGACTTTTTACCTTGTACAAAACTGTGTCCCGAAACGGGTCCCATGAGACTAGTGTATCTACGAAGTAAAGTTTATTATCCATATGGGTCAACATACCCGAGTTAATAATAATCATAAGAAGCACACGTGTAACAACAAGTGTAATGACGTAATTTTGGGAAGCGACGTCATAACATGACGTTGCTTCTCTAGTCCTGTGCGTTTGAAATATGATGCCATTTCGTCATCTCCTTCTAGTTGTGGCTGAAACATTTTGAGTTGGGTCTTGTTATTCATAAAGAAAACAACAATAATAATATGAATAATAAAGAAATTATTATACTCGCGTGTGAGTCGTACTGATTTTACTGACACTCGTTTCGTAAAATCAGTACGACACACAAGCTCGTATAATAATCTCTATATACTGCATGAGTTAATGTATGGGAAAGGGAAGGAAATAAATGTTTGTTTTACGATATTTCAGCCTTCCGTCATGTATATTCAGTGCTATATGTTCAACAATGGCACTAAACGCCCGAATCCCTTAGATGAATCCAGAAGTTTAGCTCCCACTCTCAGAAAACGATTTACTGAGTAACAGTTTCATGCATTCTAAAGCCCAATTTTGCGTTGCAAACATTTGTGAAAAAGATACTCGATGAGAAAATGCACAGTTGAATACAATAAGTATACGGAGAATAATACATAAGTGGCAGGTAGATACCATTTATCTCACAACGAGTTGTTTTAAAATGTATCTAACGAGTGAAATATTTTTCTTACATATCCTCCAAAATCAGGTTTTAAGCAAATTTTAACATATTTTTTGACTAAACGTTATTTACAACCGTTGCACTTCTAGCGTCACAGACCCATGATTGTCAGGTTAACAATACCTCACAGTCTAATGGATTTCCATCGTGTAGTTTTCCATTGGTTGTATGACATTGGTAACCTGGTCATCACCTAGGAGCAACCAGTCGTATGTCTTGAAATTGTTAACACACATACATGTATTAACAACCATGTGTAACCAACGGGTGTATAAGAAAAAACTGTTTTAGTTACTTCCTCTCCCCAACTGTACAACGTGTAAAATCCTACCGTAGCAAATCGAGCATAGACACACAATGTGGGTGCCCCCGATATAAAATTCAGGTTACGCCAATGATATAAAGGTCTCACTTAGCCTAAAATAACCAGGGAGAAGTAAAAAAAAAAAAATGAATTACGGAACAATGCAGACGTGGGTTTTTTCCAGCTAGACAAAATTGAAAGTTTTAAACTTAAATGTTCTGTCTTTTTTCGAATGTCTATGGCGCCCCGTTAGGTTAGGCTCTGAAAGCGGTTTATATGCTTACGAAACAAAACAACAACAACAAAGAAAAAACAAAACAACCCACCACCCTGAACCCCCCCCCAAAAAAAAAAACCCAAAAAAAACCCAACAACATGAAAATCCCCACAACAACAACAACAACAAAAACCCACCAAATTAAAATTCCAACAAGCATAAAAACAAACAAATAAACAAACAATAAAAGAAACAAACAATAAAAGAAAAGAAAAGAAAAGAAAAAGAAAAGAAGAAGAATTTGTAAACTCTCCATTATTACGGCATGATCTAGATAACGTTTGTATAATTTTGCCTGTGTGCAACTATATAAATATTTTTAAAATATGGTTATTTTTTAAATGACAACGACAGCAGGTTTAATAAGACAGTCGTGTGTGTGTGTGTGTGTGTGTGTGTGTGTGTCTGTCTGTGTGTGTGTGTGTGTGCATGTGTGTGTGTGTGTGTGTGTGTGTGTGTGTGTGTGTGTCTGTGTGTGTGTGTGTCTCTCTCTCTCTCTCTCTCTCTCTCTCTCTCTCTCTCTCTCTCTCTCTCTCTCTCTCTCTCTCTCTCTTTGTGTGTGTGTGTGTATTTTCGTCGACATTAATAAAATATGTAACGTGGCAAAATGCAATATTGCCTTTAACGAGTAGTAGCTATCTTTTGCGGTTGAAGAACAAAAATTACCATTAATGCGAAGCTGTGAATATAAGACGAAAAAAAGAATCTGAAATGTTCTGACAGCAAAGAGAGGGGGAAAAAATGCTTAGTACTGTTATTATGTTAAATTGCTTTAAACGAAGCTAACTATTGCGGGCTTGGCGTAAGCTAAGAATAAATCGATTTTTAATAATATATACCGGGAAACCCCCCATCAACACCAACAGAAACCAACCGAACAAAAACACGAAAAAGAACAAACAACCATACAAACGAACGAACGAACAAACAAACAAAAAACACAAACAAAAACAAAGAAACAAATAAACCAAATCAAACCAAACCAAACTAAGCCCCAAGAAACCCCAAACAATAGCCCCCCCCCCCCCCCCCCCCACAACAACAACAAAAAACATTAAAAACAAAGAACGAGCCAAACGAAACAGACAGACATAAAAAAACTAAACATTAATACGAACACTCCTCCCTCAGTACGAGAGTTCAGGGCCCAATTTCACAAAACTTCGTTAGCCTACGACTAAACCACAATTTGTGTTACTATTATAGTACAACAAATATAATTCAAAGTACACGTATTTCATTTTCTTTTGTCCTTTAGTAATGATGTAATTTTCTTCGTGAAATAGATGCCAAACACTTGTAAATGTATGCCTGGTATAACTACTAGTTGCAGGCGTAAACTTACGATGTTTTGTGAAATAGGCCCCAGTTCTCTACCAACTGAGTTAATATAGAAATCCCTGGTAGCTACTACCAGTAGGAGTACTTTATACCAACACTACTACAGAACCCCCACCCACATTGAAGCTACATCCTGGAGATCCTGGAGCTCTGGGCCCAATTTCACAAAACATCGTAAGGCTAGTCTTCCACGCAAACGTAAATCTACGACTAAACCGCAATTCGTATTACTATTATAGTACAACAGATATAGTTAAAAATACACATATTGCATTTTCTTTCGTCCTTAAAATGCTCCATTTTCCGTAACAATGTAATTTTTTTCCGTTAAATAGATGCCAAACACGTGTAAATGTATGCCCGATATAACTGCTAGTTGCAGACGTAAACTTACTGTGTTTTGTGAAATTGCCGCCTGTGCCATAGGCAGTTCAACGGTTACGGGTCGTGACTAGATGGCGCAGGGTTACCGGAAGTACACAGACAAACATTAAATCTGCTATGATAAAGAGGATTGGACTTAACACCTTCTACACATAACAGTTACTATCATTTCTAATAAATAAATAAATAAATAAAATAAATAAATAAATAAATAAAAACAACATAATTTGATTTTAATGGGCATTTGCCATAACAAAAGGTGGTTGGATATTAACATATTTAAATTTATAAAGTGTAACATTCCGGGTTATTACGGATTTGAATGCGTAAGCAGCCGAGGGTTTTCGAATGCATATAAATTCTACACTACTACCCACGCGTGAAAAAACAAATAGAGAAACAAAAAGCATCCAGGTGAAGTTCGACAGATGGATTAAGTTGTCTTTAGTTTGCTCTCGAGGGCCACCTCATTATATGTGTACAGGGATTCAATATTTTCAGCTTATCGGAACGGTGTACTCGATACGCATATTTTCTCTGCAGATCTGTCACAGTATTGACGTTAGTTGTCTGAAACAAAAATAACCACTAAGGACCTTCTGTTTTGCATGCACGCGAATGCAGATACTATTACTGTTAGAGATGCTTGAATGTAGGAGATGTCTTCGAGTAATCCATCAGAATGACGCCGCTAGGCTGTGGCCAGTGCTATCTTGTCTGAGAGATCGCGCTTATAATACGAAATATTCCTTGCTGTCAAATGGTAATGGTGGCCTATTAAGCGACAAGGAAGGGGAAGGAGCACTGGCTGCAACAAGAAGTAGCCCAATGGGTCCACCGACAGGGGTCGATCCTGGACCGACCGCGCATCAAGCGAAGGCTTTACCACTGGGCTACGTCCCGCCCCTTATTTGGCGACAACGTGTTTGTCTTATCACACCTTAAACCCTTCCTACAACCTGCTGCTAAAATGGCAATTTATGGCTTAAGGATTGGAGTGGAGTCCAAATACATATATCTTTGGTTTTGACTGCCCGCTCTATTTGCGACTAATTCATTTCATATTTAGGCCTGACAGAAACAATTTAAAAAATCTAATTGTAGTTATTATGATGTATTAAAAATAATTGTATTATTTTTGCTCTTCTAATTCAAATTGTAAATTTCATAGCCTTATTACCCCACCAACCCACCTGTATTGGACACATCCACCGGGGAAACTCGGATGGTGAACCCACGACAGCCGTGCTTGAACCTTCAGTGGATGTGAGCACGAATCAAGCTGATTGACTGATTAAACCAAATACCGCAGTTATTAGTACCATGCTAGATCCTCAATCTCAACCCTGTCTTCGAGGTATTCCACAGCCCTACCACTTCTGTACATATATATTCTTCTTGCAAAAAGTTAAAGTTTGTTTGTTTAACGACACCACTGAAGCACATTAATTTATTCATCAACGGCTATTGGATGTCAAACATTTGGTAATTTTGACATATTATCTGGGAGAGGAAACCCGTTAAATTATTCCATTAGTAGCAAGGGAGCTTTTATATAAACCATGCAATGATATCACACGGCATTGTGACGACAATAACACATGCATTTTTGATATCGACTGATGGACATACGATTGCCCAGGTGATGACCCATACACCACAGCCATAAAATTCAATAAAATTAGCACGGTCGAAACTGATTGCTCTATAACGTATAAGTTAACCTGAAACTGGTTGCTCAGTCAGCTGCAAACGCAAGTACCGTAAATATGTTTTAGTTGGAATAGAACCGGTCTCGGTGGCGTCGTGGTTAAGCCATTGGATATAAGGTTGGTAGGTACAGGGTTCGCAGCTCCCAACCAGAGCGAGTTTTAACGACCCAACGGGTAGATATAATACACCCTCTTCTCTCTCACTAACCACTGACAATTAACAACGAACCAACTGTCTCATTCGTGTCCATTACATACCTTTTTTCTTACAACTCGTTGTTTAAAACGTATCCAGCTCCCTTTCGCTCGTTAGATACGTTTTGAAACAACTTGTTTCAAGACAAATGGTATCTAAAGGCCACAATTGTCGTGTTCTCTGTATACAGAACTTATTTTGCCCAGATAAAAACACCTTCGTGAAAACAGAAGTAGGGTATTGCTGTACATCAAATGTCTTCAATGGAAAAATAAATTACACCTGCGACTACATACGAGTGTTGTTGTGGAAACAGTATAATGGCGTTGGCAAAACCAATATAGTATATTTGCTATATATTATACATGTTACATCGTGCAAGGCTTTCGGGGCTAGCGACAAGACTGCTATTGCATGCAGATACATTAACACGCATTACAACGCAGATTTATATTACAGTTCCTGTTGTATTGTTTTCCTACCATCGCCTCCAGAATTAGACGGATCAGTAGGAAGTATATCAACATATAACATATGCATATTCATCCAGTGTCCCTCGAGTGGTACAGCATTGCCTTGGTATGTGCTGTCCTGTCTGTAA
>NC_054707.1:71432094-71444594 GCF_016097555.1 Gigantopelta aegis | reverse complement strand
TGCGTTCGAGTGTGTGCATGTGTGTGTGTGTGTGTGTGTGTGTGTGTGTGCATGTTCATGTTCATTTGTGTATGCGTTGCGTATGTCTGTGTCTGTGCGTGTATGTGTGCGTTTATGTGTCTCTGTTTAATGTTAATTAATTTTAAAAATCGACAGACTCACGACCAAAGCACCTTCCTATTACAATAATAATTATGTTGTTGTTTTTTAAGTCTACTAATTCGATCTTATTCGTTTTCTTTGTTTTCTTACAAATATATATATATATTATGCAAAACAACCAATAGTGGCTGAAAAAACAAACATGGTTTTGCTTCACTCGTTCTCTGGACAGATCACGATTCACTCAGTTGTATAATATTCAATCTCCATTCATCCGTGAAAACTGTCTTTCTGAATCTGTCATTCTTAACACATGTCACGCAGATTGCTAAACTAACCTATCAAAAGAGACAGATCGCTTATTTTTTCAATTATATTTTTGTAAACCTTGATGGACGCATCGGAGACCTTCTTAACGTGAACGAGATAGAAATAGGCCACCCGCATGCGTTATTAAATGGTATTAAGGCGAGACATTTAGTTACATAAATTTAAAGAAATAAAACATAATTATTTCCAAAACTGTTATAATATTCTCTTCATGTTTAACCACATTAGAAAAGAACAGACAGTACAAATTATATTTCTAATGCAATGGAAATGATCGCCGTACATTCAATAATTATTACAGGGACTGCACAGCGTTATTATCACCATTATAATTGTTATTTTACATAATTACTAGATGAACTATGGAAATCAGACAGAAGAAAGCTTTTCTATTTGAGGAAATCTGTTTCTCTTCTTGTCTCAGTCATCTAGGACGAACACGGAATCGAATAACAATGCAGGTCACGGTGTCTCGAGGGGAGATTTAGGTACACGAAAATACTTTTAAGGCATTTACGCTTCCTGCAATCTCTAAATCAATATTGCTGTTCTGCTAATTGTACACAATGAAACTTAGCCTTATGTTTAATGTTTGTCGTAGTTCTGTTTAGATCGAAAGGTGTTAGAAGAAGAATATATTGAAATTATGGATTTCGTTTGTAACGAAACACACCAAACGATGGCAGATTGACATTTAATATGTACCTGTGTTTAACAATCACCCAACAGCGTCATACTGTGGCTTCTGATAGATGACTTCTTATTACTGAATTGCTAGTACAAGTACTATTTTAGAAATAACAAACGTTCTGAATATAATTAGTATATCCCCTACCGAGCCAAACCTATTTTCACATCTCCTAACTTCAAAGGTCATAACTGTGTCAATAAATGGACAACTCCCCGTAAAAGTCAACCTTGATATGTACATGGCAACGTTATACACAAAATGTAAGCTCCATATGTTGAGGCATTGCGAAAAAAAGGGCGGAAACTATATGTGGGACAGACAGGCAAACAGACAGACAGACGGACAGACAGGCAAACAGACAGACAGACATCCTGACGGATGGAGAAAACCTATAGTCTCTCCCCACCCACCACCTCCCCCCTCCCCCCAACTGGATCTGCAGGGCACTACTAATAAGGTGGTCTCTTACGACAGTTGGTTGCTCATTACAAGTATATCAGACCCGTATGAACATATCTGGATTAGTGGGGAGACAACATATAGTGGGGGGCACAGCTTCCATAGTAGGAGGGGAGAGGTACAAGCCATATCTTTACCTTTATCTCTATAAAGTAGGACTGAAAATGTGCATGTTCGTCCTCTAATGGAGGGGATGAGGGGGCTTATAGGCCTTCTCTGGTTCCTACGGTCCTGCATATTGTACTTAACATTAAGGCGGTTTCTTTAGACAGGTTAGCTCAGTCTGTTGAGTACTCGCTTAAGGTGCTTGCGTCACAGGATCGAGCCATTCAGCTGATTGTTGGGTTCTTTCTCCTTCCAACGAGTCCTCCACAACTGGACAAAGGCCGTGGTATGTGTCTGCTTTCCCATCTGTGGAAACGTGCATATACAAGATCTCTTGCTGCATTAGAAAAAGTGTAGCGGGTTTACTCTGATGACTACGAGTCAGAGTTACCAAATGTTTGATATCCAATAGCCGATGATTAATTAATCAATGTGCTCCAGTGGTGTCGTTAAAAAACCTTCTTTAGCCAGGTAGTTACTTAACAGAGGTCAGTTTGTACTTTATGGAATACATGTGAGACTATTAAAGTTTTCTTCTAAGATAGCTGTCCCTTTGAGAAGATATGTCTGTACAACTAGTAATCAAAGTTTATGTCGCCTAATGGCCGAACATCCGGTAAACGTGCGAGTAGTCTCGTTCAACTTAGACTTTACACCAGACGACACGATGTAATATATTTACGCCGTAAAATGCATTGGAGGATTTATGTTCCGGATATTCAACAGGTATTTTCGTATCTTAGATATAAATGACTTAGAGCAGTGTAAAGATGCGTCAGCGAATGCTGATGAAGACCTTTTCGAATCGGTGTTGACATAGAACGTTCATCAAACGTTAACACTCCCTAACAACGATTAGCTGGTGGTAACTGGAACTACACATGTAATCCCAGGAAACAGGAAGACCTATATATAGAGAGATTAATACATGAGTGGCCGTTAGATACCATTTATCTCACGAGTTGTTTTAAAACGTTTGTAAACAACGAGTTGTGAGATAAATGGTATCTAATGGACACGAGTGTATTATTCTATTTCTCGCATATCCTAAAAAAACAGGTTTTAAGCAAATTTTAAACATCTTTTTCGACTAAAAGTTATTTACAGCCGTTGCACTTGTAGCTGACACAGACACGTGAATGTTAAGTTAGCTATACTTCACAGTCTAATCGATTTCCATCGTGTAGTGTTTCATTGCATGCATAGCACTGGTGACCTGGTCATCACCTAGGAGCAGCCAGTCGTAGGTCTTGAAATTATTAACACAGGCACGTGTGTTAACAACCATGTGTAACCAAAAATAATGCATGGCGTTCTCACCAACGGATGTGTAAGTTAATTAAGCTGCATGTTTAAAAAAGTGCTCTCATGAGAAGCAGATACTGAAGCAGAACACTTATAATCGGAATTGTTATATGTAGTAAGGTAGAATACGGACTATAGAGTTAGAATTAATACAGTGAAACCCTACAAACTGAACACCCATGGAATCAGGTAAACAATCCAGTTATAAGGGGTATTCAGTTTACATCGGTTTCGTTCTGTATTGACATTAAAAAAGGGTGCATGGAAAACGTCCGGTTTTGGGGGTTTTATTTAGGGAATTCTGGTATACAGAGTATACCATTCTGTTCTGATTTTGGGTGGTTTTACTGTATTTACAATAAGAGCGATTGTGCGTATTTGTCAACGTCAGTGGCTCATTTAAAGATTAAGACAAATAGCAAGCACTACGTGATATCATATTATTAATGTTCCTTCATTTAATGTTGAACTGTAATCACATTGGAAGAGAACTTGAAATTATCACCATCCTCAATAACTAGTTAGTTAGTGAGTTGGCATTGTAGCGTAGTGGTACAGTGCTCGCCTGATGCACTGTTGGTCTGGGATCGATCCTCGTCGGTGGGCCCATTGGGCTATTTCTCGTTCCAGACAGTGCACCAAGCCTGGTATAGAAAAGGCCGTGGCATGTGCTATCATGTCTGTGTGATGGTGCATATAAAAGATCCCTTGCTACTAATGAAACAATGTACCGGGTTTCATCTCTAAGACTATAATTTTGTCAAAATTACAAAATTTTCGACGTTCAATAGCTGATGATTAATAAATCAATGTGCTGTAGCGGTATTGCTAAAACTACTTTTTTTTACTTTTTGTTAGCATTAAAAACAAGGAAAACCAAATTCAGCTGACTCAGCAGGTACTGTGTAATTGTTTTTATTTTGTTTTGTTTTTGTTTAGCCTTTTTACAGAATGATAAATAACTATTTGAATACACGAGTACCTGAATCTGTATATTGAAATTCAATAACATAGCACGTCGGATAATTATATGAGTTTATTCACTAGCTTACAACAGTAATGTAGGTCATTGAAAATTAAAACTAAAATATTTCACATTGTCGGTCGTCTTTGAAATGATTTGAACTCACTGGAGAATAACAAAGAAAAGAGAAACGAAAAACATGGAAAAAAGCTCTTATCATTACAATACAAAACAAGTTAAAAAAGAAAGAGAAAAAAACAGGAGAGAATAATTCGAATTCGGAAACAAAATAGACTGATTTGATATGTTTTCCATTTGGCGTAAGAAAACATTTCAGTGTATTGATTTCGCACTAGTTAGGTTAATGGTCGAGTTCACCTTCATCCCTTCGTTTCTTAACGACTTTTTTGTCGTAAATTTGAAGAGCAAAATGTGTTTAGTAGATCTCACAGGAGACCGTTATAGTGATGGGTGGCTTGCCCAGAATAGTCTGCCGATATCTTCTTTCCACGTGTGCTTATCTGCTCCCTTAATTATCATAAACATTCATCTAGCTTAGCTCTTTATTGTGATATAATGTGTTTGCTCACCGGTATGTAATGCAATTAGACTGTCAGTATAGTACCGTATATAATGCCTTCTAGAGCATTCAAATCCTAATCATATCTCGTCCTCCACTCCCCCCCCCCCCCCCCACTCTCTCTCTCTCTGCCATCCTCTCTCTCTCTCTCTCTCTCTCTCTCTCTCTCTCTCTCTCTCTCTCTCTCTCTCTCTCTCTCTCTCTCTCAAGAGAATAATTGGTTACTGTCTTAAGAAATTGGCTTTATCCTGCTACGGTTAGTACGACAAATGCTGCGAGGCTCTGCCGAGCGGCATTCGCCATTCGACAAATGCAGGATAAAGTCGATATCTTAAGACTGAAACCGGATAGCCATATTTTATTTGTCACACAAAAAAAATAAAATAAAAAATGAACCGTTTTGTTTGACAACTTTACTGTTTCATAGAGAAGAAGATCCACGCGTATAGCCTCTATTAAAAACATACCCTTGATTTGCATAGCGCTAAGCGGCCCCAATCAGCCACTAAATGCCTTCCGGCGCGTTCACGCTCCAGTCGCTTGCAACGAAGGCCCTTTGTTACTACTGAATTGTGGAGTAGTCGTCGACTTGTTCTTTTATTTTTTGACGTTAATAAAGTTTTATATTACTATTATTATTTGTCAAATTGTGTACAATCTCCTTCTTTTACAGAAACGAAAATGTACGATATGTTTTGTGCTCAACAGAAATACTTAAAGACACTTCTTGGGGAGACCAAGAAAAAGTGGCTCATTAACTACTGACTCGTTAAAACGGCATCTTAATAAAGTTTTGATATTTGCAATTAATATGCATGTGCTTGTAAATATCACTGTGTACGAACGGAAGTGTACATTAATTTGATTAAATGACTAGCTGCGATTTTCTGTATCACTAGCTGCATTATTAACTACGACCTATGCAGTAGGCTAGCTAATAATGAAACTAACGATACGGAAATTCACTTCCTCGCCTAACGATAAGGTTTCTGCTGTCTGACTCGGTGATAAAGACGTTTTCGGGAGCAAACATGCACATATTTTTTCAGTGGAATAAACACAGGTAACAAATCGTACATCATGACGTATATTAAATTTAATTGAATACTGACGATGTAAATAAATGCATTATTGGTGAAAATACGCAAACAAATCGGAACCGCGAGTCCAGTGTCATTGTCAGACAAGGTGTAACGGACATTGTGTAACGGTACTGGCTTGTTTTGTAGGCTATTGTCTTATCGCCTGGAATATTTAGTAATTTATTATCATACTTATATTCTAATATCAACCAATCAAATTTCACATTATAAATACTAAATATTTGGTTATTATTGTTAGTTATTTATTATTATTATTATTATTATTTTATTTCAATATCGACCAATCATATTTCACATATATCAAATGAAACATGGTTATATACTCGTTTTAATTAAATTTACATTCGGTGTAGGTAGTTAGTTCATGCCATCACATTCACAAAAAAAGATAACAAATTACAAAGATGTTTCGCAAATTTGTAATATACTAGCGGAAAAGGTTTGAAACCTTCTGTGGTCCACATTAATGTATGCAAAATGTTATTTACTTGAAGTCTGACCATGACACTATTAGAAACTGATTGCGTTACCATTCCCTTCGATATTCCAGAGGTGGTATGTCAATTGCACGTGCTATTCATGCTTTACGCGCACAACTTGCCTGATGAGCATTTTGGGTTACGTGACCCTGGTTGATGTCGTTTTCCTTATTATTGGACTGCAAAACGACTATGGCTTCTCATCACTCAAAAAAAATAAAATAAAAAAGAAGATTTTTGGTGACATCTGATTGTCATCAACGTGATGTCACACCTCTCAGAAAATGAACATCTAGCGATTGGTATGCTTAAAGCTGGAATGGGACAAAACATTGTTGTTAAACGTTGTGATGTTCATTAGTGTTCATCTGAACACCATACAGTGTCTGCGGAGATGTTATCAACGGTTAGGCGTACTACAAATCTTCTGTATTTAGTGAATAAATGCAAAATGTTTATACCATCTAGTGTCTGCGGAGATGTTATCAACGGTTAGGCGTACTACAAATCTTCTGTATTTAGTGAATAAATGCAAAATGCTTATACCAGGCTAACTCATCTACAGAATCATTTGGAAACGAGAAATCTGACAATCCAAAACATCCCTGAATTAAAAAAAAAGAGGAAAAAGTTTTATTTAACGACGCACTAAACACATTTTATTTACGGTTATATGGCGTAAGACATATGGTTAAGGACCACACAGATTTTGAGAGGAAATCCGCTGTCGCCACTACATGGGCTACTCTTTCCGATTAGCAGCAAGGGATCTTTTATTTGCGCTTCCCACAAGCAGGATAGCACAAACCATGGCCTTTGTTGAACCAGTTATGGATCACTGGTCGGTGCAAGTGGTTTACACCTACCCATTGAGCCTTGCGGAGCACTCACTCAGGGTTTGGAGTCAGTATCTGGATTAAAAATCCCATGCCTCGACTGGGATCCGAACCCAGTACCTACCAGCCTGTAGACCGATGGCCTAACCACGACGCAACCGAGGCCGGTATTCCTGAATTAAGAACAATTAGTGGAAGAACTGTATGCAAGCAGTCACGAGATTACAAACAACGACCACGACTGTTCAGCAATACGTTGTCCTGTTACATCATCAACGACGCACCAAGCATGGCGTAGACTGCACTTTAGGTTCAGAAGTCACGTCTGGTCCACAATACTTTTAACAGATACATAATTATGCATGTATAGCAAACAAAAGGTTTTGATTTATTTGAAAATGATAAGTATTAGTGAGATTCTAATGATACACAGGAACTTTTTTCCGTTAGTATAGTTTCGCGTGGACAGTGTGGAGACTGCGATAGACCGACTTCTCTGGAATACCACATCTCTGACTTCACCAAACGACCATGGCGCTGTCGAAATGACAGCTAAGGACACGTTACTAATTACCGTCGGAGTAAATGCGACCCTTGTGAGGGTGTATAAATCTTCCGACGCATTCTGACCGTTCGGTTTGTTTGTCTTCGTTTTCATAAATGTGCGCGCAAGAACATCCAAGGGACAGCGTGCAGGAATTATGGCTCCAGTCGAAAGGTAATTAGTATGCTAACAGCGCCACCTCGATGCCGTTGGGGGCAGATAAATCAAATACTTATCAACTTTGAGACTGACCGCAAGCTGTGTGTGATCATTATTTGAAAAGCGTTAATAAATACAAATAGTGGTAATATATAAGACTGTCTGTCACTGATGGTGATCGGTATGATATCGGTCTTGATGGCCCAGTGGTTAACTCAGTGGTCATACCAGCGACAGGTGCTGCGTTCGCATACCCAGTACCGGCTCCCAATCGATAAGAAATGTTAACGGTTTATTTGGCGAATGTTAAGGCGACGACACAAGATACGAGTGTCTCGTACGAGAACAGCCACGAAAAAAGCCAATTGTAACAAGATAGCATTACGATTTCACCGTTATGCAATCGTATCGTGTACCGTCGCCTTAAGATCATCTTGCCGATTTCTCTGTCATTAACCGTTACCCTTTGTGGAAGGTAGACAGTCCAGATAACCGAGGTGTGTGTGCCCAGAACTGTGGACATGAAACGAAAACGGTTTTGAGCATTAAACTAAATTTATAATCAAGTGTGAAGCGCCGACCTGAGGTGCTATTAGTCAGAATGACGTCAGAAACTATTACTCTACCGAAAATAGAAGCAAGGATCAGAGATATATGTACGTCAATTATAAAATGTCATATTCCATCTCGATTTGTTCTTTAGTTTATTTATTTATTTATTATTTTGATATTAAATTAAAGGGACATACCCTAGTTTTTAAACACTAAGGCATATTTGTTTACTATTAGAGACGTTTTTTGATAACTGAAATCATACTTTACTTAAATGTTATTATTTAGATTATTCATTTCCGTACATTCGAAGTGTTTTTAATCATCCTGATGTTTTTAATATCGCAAAATGCATTTGTCATATTTTTAAAACCGCACATGCGTCTGAGAGATAACAGTTATGGAGTCGAGTTTTAGTCTATTTTTAGATGGTATTTCACCATTTCAAAGTCAGACTCTTGAGGGTTGGGTCGAATGGTGCGTCCCACACTATATAACTATATAATAAATATAAAAATCTGGCTTGACAGAGATAGAGATTGTGGTCCCATACCCCCGAACCCCACCCCCAACCTAGATATCGTATCGTACCTACGGGCCTGCATGTTCCAAAAAACATGTAATTATTGCAAACTATTCCTATTCCAGCAACCGATATTGTACAATTTCAAAACCTTTACTCGAACTACAAACTTTATAATAGTATTAGTTAAATAACATGATTTAGCGTCATGTTGTCTGTTGCATCAACAGTGTCTTTAAATTGTGTCAAATAAACACAAACCCAGTGGGGTTATTTTCTTCTTATTTTAAGAAACAAGAATTTGCTTTGTACATGCCAATGACTAGCGGGGAAATCAAATGTATTTTTTTTTTTAAATCTTCACGCATCTCATTCTGTTTGATCAACTTTTCATATAAAACCAACAATTTCTGTGGCAGAGGAATTGGATGGTATCGAAATACCAGCATAGCAGTTATGTAAACAGGATTCTGTCAGTATGGCACAAACGTGGGTCGTGACTCGTTTACATGACCAGATAATTGACCTGGAAAATGCTTTGTCTTTTCCACATCTCTTGGGAAATTAGTTTGTCTTTGTGCTGCTCTTCCTTGCAAGGTCGTTATTTGAGGTTTACATTGGAAGAATGCTTGCGGGATATTAGAGTTTCTTACGTCATCAACGCCAAATCACTGTGACTGAAGATGTATTGTCAAACTCGTTCTAGTAATATCAATCGTTAGGAATGTGTGATACTCCCTCTCCCACTCCCCAGCTATCTCCCTCTTTATCTCGGTCTCTGTCTCCTTCTGAAACACACACATGTTATTACTAGGATGTGTTAACGCTTCCTTCGCACCAAGCTGCGTTCATGAGCTGTTATTACTAGGATGTGTTAACGCTTCCTTCTCACCAAGCTGCGTTCATGAGCTGTACTAGGATGTGTTAACGCTTCCTTCTAGCTGCGTTCATGAGCTGTTATTACTAGGATGTGTTAACGCTTCCTTCTCACCAAGCTGCGTTCATGAGCTGTTATTACTTACTAGGATGTGTTAACGCTTCCTTCTCACCAAGCTGCGTTCATGAGCTGTTATTACTAGGATGTGTTAACGCTTCCTTCGCACCAAGCTGCGTTCATGAGCTGTTATTACTAGGATGTGTTATTACTAGGATGTGTTAACGCTTCCTTCTGACCAAGCTGCGTTCATGAGCTGTTATTACTAGGATGTGTTAACGCTTCCTTCTCACCAAGCTGCGTTCATGAGCTGTTATTACTAGGATGTGTTAACGCTTCCTTCTCACCAAGCTGCGTTCATGAGCTGTTATTAGTTATTACTAGGATGTGTTAACGCTTCCTTCTCACCAAGCTGCGTTCATGAGCTGTTATTACTAGGATGTGTTATTACTAGGATGTGTTAACGCTTCCTTCTCACCAAGCTGCGTTCATGAGCTGTTATTACTAGGATGTGTTAACGCTTCCTTCTCACCAAGCTGCGTTCATGAGCTGTTATTGCTAGGATGTGTTATTACTAGGATGTGTTAACGCTTCCTTCTGACCAAGCTGCGTTCATGAGCTGTTATTACTAGGATGTGTTAACGCTTTCTTCGCACCAAGCTGCGTTCATGAGCTGTTTTTACTAGGTGTGTTAACGCTTCCTTCGCACCAAGCTGCGTTCATGAGCTGTTATTAGTACTAGGATGTGTTAACGCTTCCTTCGCACCAAGCTGTGTTCATGAGCTGTTATTAGTACTAGGATGTGTTAACGCCTCCTTCTCACGAGCTGTGTTCATGAGCTGTTATTACTAGGATGTGTTAACGCTTCCTTCGCACCAAGCTGCGTTCATGAGCTGTTATTACTAGGATGTGTTAACGCTTCCTTCGCACCAAGCTGCGTTCATGAGCTGTTTTTACTAGGTGTGTTAACGCTTCCTTCGCACCAAGCTGCGTTCATGAGCTGTTATTAGCACCAAGCTGCGTTCATGAGCTGTTATTAGTACTAGGATGTGTTAACGCTTCCTTTGCACCAAGCTGTGTTCATGAACTGTTATTAGTACTAGGATGTGTTAACGCCTCCTTCTCACGAGCTGTGTTCATGAGCTGTTATTACTAGGATGTGTTAACGCTTCCTTCTCACCAAGCTGCGTTCATGAACTGTTATTATTGGGATGTGTTATTACTAGGATGTGTTAACGCTTCCTTCGCACCAAGCTGCGTTCATGAGCTGTTATTACTAGGATGTGTTAACGCTTCCTTCTCACCAAGCTGCGTTCATGAGCTGTTATTACTAGGATGTGTTAACGCTTCCTTCGCACCAAGCTGCGTTCATGAGCTGTTATTACTAGGATGTGTTAACGCTTCCTTCGCACCAAGCTGTGTTTATGAACTGTTATTAGTACTAGGATGTGGAGCTGTGTTCATGAGCTGTTTAGTACTAGGATGTGTTAACGCTTCCTTCTCACAAGCTGCGTTCATGAGCTGTTATTACTAGGATGTGTTAACGCTTCCTTCGCACCAAGCTGCGTTCATGAGCTGTTATTTACTAGGATGTGTTAACGCTTCCTTCGCACCAAGCTGCGTTCATGAGCTGTTTATTACTAGGATGTGTTAACGCTTCCTTCTCACCAAGCTGCGTTCATGAGCTGTTATTACTAGGATGTGTTAACGCTTCCTTCGCACCAAGCTGCGTTCATGAGCTGTTATTTACTAGGATGTGTTAACGCTTCCTTCGCACCAAGCTGCGTTCATGAGCTGTTATTAGTACTAGGATGTGTTAACGCTTCCTTCGCACCAAGCTGCGTTCATGAGCTGTTAAGCTAGGATGTGTTAACGCTAGGATGAGCTGTTGTTCATGAGCTGTTATTACTAGGATGTGTTAACGCTTCCTTCGCACCAAGCTGCGTTCATGAGCTGTTATTAGTACTAGGATGTGTTAACGCTTCCTTCTCACCAAGCTGCGTTCATGAGCTGTTATTAGTACTAGGATGTGTTAACTGCGTTCCTTCTGTTATTAGTACTAGGATGTGTTGCTTCCTTCATGAGCTGTGTTCATGAGCTGTTATTTACTAGGATGTGTTAACGCTTCGCACCAAGCCTTTCATGAGCTGTTATTACTAGGATGTGTTAACGCTTCCTTCACCAAGCTGTTCATGAGCTAGGATTGTTATTACTAGGATGTGTTAACGCTTCCTTCGCACCAAGCTGCGTTCATGAGCTGTTATTACTAGGTTAACGCTTCCTTCGCACCAAGCTGTTCATGAGCTGTTATTACTAGGATGTGTTAACGCTTCCTTCGCACCAAGCTGCGTTCATGAGCTGTTATTACTAGGATGTGTTAACGCTTCCTTCGCACCAAGCTGCGTTCATGAGCTGTTATTAGTACTAGGATGTGTTAACGCTTCCTTCTCACCAAGCTGCGTTCATGAGCTGTTATTACTAGGATGTGTTAACGCTTCCTTCTCACCAAGCTGCGTTCATGAGCTGTTATTACTAGGATGTGTTAACGCTTCCTTCTCACCAAGCTGCGTTCATGAGCTGTTATTACTAGGATGTGTTAACGCTTCCTTCTCACCAAGCTGCGTTCATGAGCTGTTATTACTAGGATGTGTTAACGCTTCCTTCTCACCAAGCTGCGTTCATGAGCTGTTATTACTAGGATGTGTTAACGCTTCCTTCTCACCAAGCTGCGTTCATGAGCTGTTATTACTAGGATGTGTTATTACTAGGATGTGTTAACCCTTCCTTCTGACCAAGCTGCGTTCATGAGCTGTTATTACTAGGATGTGTTAACG
>NC_054707.1:71392819-71431894 GCF_016097555.1 Gigantopelta aegis | reverse complement strand
TCAGACGGCTAAAATGTCGCACAGAGAAAGTGTTAATTTGGTTCTTGTTCTCAGTAACTTTATTCCTTTTAGGGACTAGGAGCGGGATTTAGCTCAGTCGGTTGAGTGCTCTCTTGACGTGCTTGTGTCGCAGGATCGAACCACCTCGGTGGATCCATTCAGCAGATTGGATTTTATTTTTCGTTCTAACCAGTGCACCACAACTGGACAAAGGCTGTGGTATGTGCTTTCATGTCTGTGGAAAAGTACATATAAAAGATCCCTTGCTGCATTCGGAAAAATGTAGCGGGTTTCCTCTGATAACTACGAATCAGAATTACCAAATGTTTGACATCCAATAATTCAATAGCCGATGACTAATTAATCAATGCGCTTCAGTGGTATCGTTAAAAAAAAAATAGTTTTAAAGGCTGGACGTAACCCAAAGGTAAAGCGCTGCATGATGCGCAATCTCTTTGGAATCAAAGGCGGTGGTATTTGCTATCCCGTTTGTGGGATGTCGCATATAAAAGTCCCCTTTCTACTGATGGAAAACAAAATGTAGCGGCTTTCATCTCTAAAACTATCAAAATTACTCAGTGTTTGACATCCAATATAATAGCCTATGATTAATAACTCAATGTGCTCTAGCGGTGACGTTAAACAAAACAAACTGTTCAACTTTATTCCTTTTTTCCATGTAGTAAGTACGTGTTTGCAAGGTTGCACGAGTCGTGCCTTCTGGCGGCGAACTTCTTCCTGGGGTGTGTCAAATCTATAAAGTGGGCCATAGTGAATATTTGCTTTCGAGGAAGAGAAGTAGTCCAATACTGGACACTGTCCATTGTACAGGTTAATATTATAGCGACATTTCATTTACTTTTAATTTGATTCCAATGCTCTCATCCAGTCAACGTTTAAACACGTCGATCTTGCTACACTTCGGCAAGTATATATGGACAGTTTATTCTGGGATTAATAGTAGCTTTAAAGAACCAGCCCTGTGTCTGTTGTTATTATACCATGATTCAGACTATTAAGGGATTCTGACTAATGAGGAAGGAAAAGGAAGGAAATGTTTTATTTAACGACACACTCAACACGTTGTCTTAATTTACGGTTATATGCCTCAGACATATGATTAAAGACCACACTGATATTGAGAGAGGAAACACGCTGTTGCCATTCATGGGCTACTCTTTTCAATTAGCAGCAAGGGATCTTTTATATGCACAATCCCACAGACGAGGTAGTACATGCCTTTGATATGCCAGTCGTGATGCACTGGCTGGAACGAGAAACAACCAAATGGGCTCACCGACTGGGATCGATCCCAGACCGACTGCGCATTGAGAGAGCGTTTAACCACTGGGCTACGTCCCGCCCCATGACTAATAAAGCTATTTGGCGACTACAAATACACATTGAATACACACTGAAGACACTGAATACACACTGAATACTGAATACACACTGAATACACATTGAATACACACTGAATACTGAATACACACTGAATACACACTGAATACACACTGAATACTGAATACACACTGAATACACACTGAATACTGAATACATACTGAATACACTGAATACACACTGAATACTGAATACACACTGACTACACATTGAATACACACTGAATACTGAATACACACTGAATACACACTGAATACTGAATACACACTGAATACACTGAATACACACTGAATACTGAATACACACTGAATACACACTGAATACTGAATACACACTGAATACACTGAATACACACTGAATACTAAATACATACTGAATACACATTGAATACACACTGAATACACATTGAATACATTTTCATCTTTACAATATCAGTGTCTGCATATTCAGTATGTTTCTTGTCATCCTAATTTTTGTTGTAGCCCAAGTGGATTTTACCGCAAAATAATTCTGTACGTATGAATTGTTTTCATTAAGAGATACAATACACACTGAATACTGAATACACACTGAATACACACTGAATACTGAATACACACTGAATAGACTGAATACACACTGAATACTGAATACACACTGAATACTGAATACACACTGAATACTGAATACACACTGAATACACTGAATACACACTGAATACTGAATACACACTGAATACACATTGAATACACACTGAATACACATTGAATACATTTTCGTCTTTACAATATCAGTGTCTGCATATTCAGTATGTTTCTTGTCATCCTAATTTTTGTTGTAGCCCAAGTGGATTTTACCGCAAAATAATTCTGTACGTATGAATTGTTTTTATTAAGAGATACAATGACGTTTAAGGAACCACAAAAGGTGAGGCGTCCAGAAACCTATTGCATATAAAGGCGCTGATATAAGCACGAAAACAAAAAGAGTTAAAGTGTGTTTTATTTAACGATACCATTTGAGCACATTGATTTATTTAACATCGGGTTAAACATTTGGTAATTTTGACAAATCATCTTAGAGAGGAATCTCGCTACATTTTTCCATTACTAGTAGGATATCTTTTATATGCATTACATGGCAGACAGGATAGCACATACCACTGCATTTAATATAGCAGTCGTGGTGCACTGGCTGGAACTAGCACTAGCCCAATGGGCCCACCGACGGGGATCGATCCTAGACCAACCTCGCATCATGCGTCGGCTGTACCACTGGACTACGTCCCGCCCAATAAGCAAGAATTGAATTTTAAATTTTAATATATCATTTTAATCGTTAAACTGTGCTTGTGGCAGACACCTTAACAGTGGCGCGGCGGGATTTAGCTCAGTCGGCTGAGGTGCTTGCATTGCAGGATCGAACCACCTCAGTGGATACATTCAACTGATTAGTTTGTTCTCGTTCCAACCAGTACACCACAACTGGTCAAAGGCCGTGGTATGAATGAAAATGAAGTCAAACGTAAATGACGTCGTTTGGTATATCCTCAGTCTCTGTGGAATGTCGCATCAGCTAATCAGAAAGAGGCGTATTTTTATTACAGCCAATCCTTAAACGACAAAGCTAAGAGGTCATACGATTACGTTATGACATACGAGTAAAATCATACGACAAATATAAACCCCGTTATGCTATTCCTCGTTGGTAATAATAAAAATACACGAATTATTTGACACAGACAATAACAGTACATGCGTAAAAAAACAAAAACAAAACAAAACAACCCCCCCCCCTACACAGACACACAGAAACACACACACACACACACACACACACACACACACACACACACACACACAAACCCCACACAAAAAAACACACAAGAAACATCAACACTGCTTCACATTACTACCAGTCAATCCTGCATGTATTCCAATATTTATATATTCGTCCCCACGTGATTCTGGCAGACTCTCCAGGGCACACACTGTAGACATCAGGGCTCTGTGTTCACGACAGAGGTTAATGGTTAATGTTCACACAGATCCATGGAATCGGCGCGAGTGTGCGGTCCAGCTATTGTGTCTGATGAGTCTGTGGCATATTCACTATATACAGTGTTCAGTCTGTGGCATATTCACTATATACAGTTTTCAGTCTGTGGCATATTCACTATATACAGTTTTCAGTCTGTGGCATATTCACTATATACAGTTTTCAGTCTGTGGCATATTCACTATATACAGTTTTCACTGTTTTGCAGACGCACGCATCGCACGCATCCATTCCAGACGCTCTCTCTGAAAGTAATACCGGCGTGGTCGTTACGTGACGTTTCACTGTATTTCGATTTTTAAAAACCCAACAAAACAATTGGCTGGACCGCACGCACGCGCCGCATCCGATCTATTATTATGAGCCTTTAACTTAGTGGTTAAATGGAGATAGGTCTCTGCAGTTGTCTGGCACCTCCCAACTGAGGTGCATTCATTTGCTACTAATGGAAACATGCGGCGGGGTTTTTTTCTCTAAGACACTATATGACAAAACTACCAAATGTTTGTCCTTCAACATCCATTAGCCGATGATTAATAAATCGACTTGCTCTAGTGGGGTCGTTAAACAAAACCAACTTTAACTTATTCAGTAGAGAGATAAAATAAAGCCTTTGTCTCAACCGATGCGACGGATTTGGAGCTTCGTGACAAGATAGGAAAATAATTTTGCGCTCCATGATTGATGTTCAAGCACGCCTGTGTTGGACACAATCCCTAGACCTCTCCAGAACTGTTCTCTCCCCTTTCTTCATTCATTCATTTATTAATTTCAATTTATTTTCGCGCTTATATCCAAATAAGGCTCAAGCACGCTGTCCTGGACACACATCTGAGCTGTTGTTAGTGGTTAATGAGATGGACTGTATTTATACAATCCTAAAAATGTGGAATCTGTCTCCAGACTATATATGTGTAGTTGCTCGAAACTCATCCGTTGAGATTCACTTTGTGTGGGAGGCGGTACTGGAATGCGAACCAAGCACCTAGCAACCTTAATATCGATGGTTTACTTAACCGAGGACTGTTACTTAAAATATGTCGACGTACACGTATGTTAAGGCCATTACAAAATGGACCCAATTTTATTACAGAATTGGTCGTTTTATATTACAAAATATGCACCTATTACAAAATGGGTCATTTTTTTTTATTACAAAATTACAAATTGGGTTCTTTTATTACAAAATGGGACTTAACGCACATACCTTTAACTTTGACCCGGAAACACATGATTGTGTGCAATGCAACCAGCTAGCCTTGTGGTTGCAGTGAGATGCTGTGACGTATTTGAATCAGCTAGTAACTTTCAATTATCTGGCACGGCGAAATCAGCTTACTGGGCTATCGGAGGCTGAATCAGTGATGGGAACAAATTAACGCCCAACATGTTATAAGTTTCAACCCAAATATTGATCTGATTCGTCCTGCTGATCGGATTAATCCGGGCAATCTATGTGTGGACGGTTCTTATTTTGGGGTCTTGGCAAGCGTAAGGCTTTTTGAAAAATATTGCATACTAAATTAAGCTGTGGGGGAAATTGGGTTTAGGGAAGCTTTCTCGTGATAGACTGATTCTTTCTTTTGAAAAAAAAAGTAGAAATATTTTCTTTAGATACCAAAAATGTGACAATATTAGTTCAATGAATTTTGTTTTGTGTTTACTTTATTTGGGTATATTGGAAAACCGTAACTCGAGTCTTGTACTCAATGGGGGGGGGGGGGGGGGGGGGGAGATTTAGCTCAGTCGGTTGAGTGCTCTTTTGATTTGCTTGCGTCGGTGGACCCGTTCAACTGAATGAGTTTTTCTCGTTCCAACCAGTGCACCACAACTGGACAAATGCCGTGGTATGTGTGTTTCTGTCTGTGGGAAAGTGCATATAAATGATCCCTTGCTGCATTATGAAAAACGTAGCGGGTTTCTCCTGATGGCTACGAGTCAGAATAACCATATGTTTGACATCCAATAGCCGATGATTAATTAATTAATGTGCTACAGTGGTGTCGTTAACTAAAACAAACTCTTTTCTGTTGTTGTTGTTCTCAATGTGTTATTTGTGTTAAAGCATAGTTTCTTCCCTAGCTTTACGCTAGGCTATAGTTACTGTTAGAGGGACTGTTTCTGTAGACGGCTTCTTCTGTAAAACCTATACAGATTATAACGTGTGCAATATACTGAACAACACAAGAAACACGAGTTTTAAAAAAGAAATTAATGATAAGGTTAATTTGTTTTACTAAGTAACTCCCTGTGGCCTAGGCTTAACCTTTCCTACCAACATCCTACTCCCATCCACCACAAGGGCTTAAGGTTAAATCATATTTTTTTAAATTTAGATTTCCCAGTTTAAAAGCACCGAAATTATAAAAATATTTTTTATAAAAGTAAGTAGTATAATATATTAGTTAGATTTCGCAAATAAATTGAGTAAAGTCCTATAATCTTTTTTGGCTGTAAATTTCAAAATTGCCCCAAATATTTCTGTCCCGGGTTAGGCCACTGGCTATCCAGAGATCGGACCCGGGACAGACATGCTCGAAACTCTAGTGGTATATGAGCATGCAAATAAGTATTGGATTGGATTGGACGGTTAATTTGGTAAATAAACTGTCACAAAATGTTCACAAACCATTGCTATTTTGACAGACACATTCTTAAAATTAAAATAACAATAATAATAATAATAATCATAATTAAAAAAATTAATAATAATAATAATAATATTGCGTTTCGTTTCTTGCTTGATATAGAAACCCCCCCCCCCATACATTTTAATCGTATAATTTTCTGACCAAAGAATTCAACTATCAAGTCCTTCATCTTAAATCCAACTCGATTTTCCTATAGGAAACTAGACTGTAGTCATTAGCATAACATCCTGCTGGATCGGGGTCAACAATGGTCTTCTTTCATTTGACAAGAATAAGGATCTAAATAACGTGCAGCTAGCATCAGAACATTTTGTATCAATGATTATATGGCCTTTTGTATTTTGACGTGTGAGTGCCTACTTGCTCAAAGATCCGGCATTAGCGCTATTGTGTGAGTCGGCGTTGCTGCAAGTGTCCGTGGCAATACAAGACCGCCTTAGTCGGTGCCGCTGTCCTCGGAAAGTGACCTGGACACTTAAGCCATGAAAAGCAGCACTTGATCATGATCGATAGGTGACTTTTGTGTTGGAACTGGCGAGATTAACGCGGATCGTGTCTCGCGTCTGTTTACACTGGTACGATTCCTGGTGGGCTTTAGAGGCCACTTGTGAAACATCATGCTTCATTATGGCAGCTGACCTTCGGGATTCGTGTTCTGAAGGAAGGCTGGGGTTTTTTATGGATGAAGATGGTGATGACGAGGATGATGGTTGCAGATAGTGCTGGTTTTCGTCGAGTACTCGGGCACGGGCCGAGTCTAGCAAGACTCGAGTTCGTTCACAGGACTCAGGAACTCGTGCAAGAAAGAGCACTCTCATTTAATACTATGTTTACGTCATTGTGCCATATTCTTGCCGCCGGTTACAGTGTACGGCTATGAGACATGGAGGGAAAACAAATGTCGAATGTGTGCATTGAAATAAAACGACATAATTTGGCATCTATGTTGAGCGCTGGAATTAAGATGCATAATGCTATTTTACTTTATTCCTTAGTCTCATTATCCTTTAGTGTAAGTGTCGGGTACTCGGGTCCGGGTCGAGTTTGACCCTCGAGTACTGAGTCCAGTGTGTTGGACTCGTGGAGGCCCTAGTGGTGGTACTAATAACCGAGTCTGATGATGATAATGTGTCTTAATTTATGTTGTTATAGATGATGATTATGATGACGATTTGTATGATAATGGTTGTTTTCACGACGATGATACTTATAACTGAGTTCGATGAAGATTTGTTTTAATTTATGCTGTTATGGATGATGCTGACGATGATAATTTTGATAATAATGATTACGATCACGACGATGTTACATTTCGCTATTTGATTATAATTTATTGTAAACAAATTATATTGGTACTAAACAGCCACGCTGTGTCCAACTGGTAGGCATCATATGTAATACGGCATGTTTGTTAATGGTGGTCTGGAGCAGGTAATCAGCTGAATTGTGTTACTTTATTTTGACATATTATGAACACATTTTGTTCCTACACAAGAAAATCAAATAATGTTTACTGATCTCCACCCTCACACTGACACTAGTACTCCCCCGCCACCTTGTGCTTATGAATTTCACTAAAATTCAGCCTGTTAATGCAATTTAATATGTCGCAAATAAACTGCATTATCCAATGAACCTTCGCGTTATTTGCTAACAGAATTAGAATGCACATTCTTAGTGATTCTACATTAAAGACTATTTTGACACCCCCTCACACAATCACTGTTTTATTCAATTATATTAAACTGATCATGGAATTTATGAAGTACGGTTGTGAAGCGGGAAGGTAAACAGTAACTGCTCAATAATACCAACACGCCAACTTGGTGGAGATATTGGAAAACGTCCAGAAACACTTCTTGACATTCACACTCTGACAGCTGGACAAACATGGCGGACTGAGCTTGCGATTCGGACCGGAACATATCGGCGCTAACTCGTCAATCGGAAGTGGTTCACGCATTATGAAGAACGCGAAACTGTCGGCGCTGAATCATATTAGACAGGTTCAAATAATCCATCAGAGAGTTCATACCGTTCAATTATTAGACGGTCGAGTCACGCCGTGACGTTCCTATAAAATGTCGTTAGTTTCTTGCACAATCTGAAGAAAGTGGGTTAATGAATTAAATGAAAAAAGGACTAAATGTTAAAAATTAAATTTATATTGCTGACCACATTGTCAGTATATTAAAAAAAAAAACACCCCAAAAAGCCAACATTTATTATTTGCTGACGAACTTCTTCAGCAATATGTTTTTCAATTTTACCTTTAATACAAACATATATTTCGAAAATAATTTTCTGAAATGTCGCATTCACAAAAATATGCATATTTAAATTCTACATTTGCGTTTTTGTCAATATTATTTTATCTTGTTATCTTAGACAGATTACAATGGCCAACAAAACATGAGTCCTAATTGCACAGGCGGATGACCACATCACTTAGTATAAAACGTTGATAAAAGTGTATTATATCGATGGTTCCCATCCACAACTATGACCAAAATGACGCTGTTCATGCACGTCTACCTTGGTCGCATCGTTCGAGTATTCCTGGAAATGTGTCCACATCTGTACCATGTGGCTGTTGTGAGTGCTTCTCCATAACAACATTCTGGGCTTGAATAAGCTCTGATTAACTCTGGAGCTCTCCAGTGCCAGTTACTGGACTCTGGGGTTAACACGTGGGCTCTGGGGTTAAGAAGTGGATTGAGTCTTGTCGGTGCCTCGGGGACATCACAGTCTCACCACAACATCCAACACAGATATTTATTAGTCGGACTTTTCAGCTGAACATTCCATTAGCCGGACGATCACGAGCTAGTTCATCACATGTGTTACGTATGCAGATTGGACGTGTGAGCCAATTTGCACAGGTAATTTATAACCAATGTGAGAGCGTAGGGAATTCCGTTTCGTAGAGTTTGGATCATATTTGGGGACAGCGTACCGTATTACGTGTTTAAAATCTGATTCTGTGATTCCATTTAGACGAATGGTGGCATTATATGAAATGTATAGTTACTGACAGTGCTTATTTGTAATAGACAAATTGTAAATGGAGACTGTAAGTAAAAGTTTGTTTTGTTTAACGACTCTACTAGAGCACATTGATTTATAACTAGTAATCCACGGCCATTGTGGAAACTGAAAGGTAGTACTATCTTATAATTCACTTATCGATAGATTTGGATATGGGAAAAACAACAAAAGTTTATTACAAATACACACAGTAGAAACTTTGGTCTCAAGACAAAATTATTTTTAATAAACTAAAGTTACTTATGTATTACAGTAAAATTATTGTCGTTGGTGTTGTTGTTGTGTATGTTGTTTTGTTCTTTTAGAGATACAAATAATCCATTAACTATAGCACGGTCTTCCATTAACAATACTAAAGTCAATCTTACCTGTGTCCTCTCCCAAGTTCGCGATTATACCCAATGGACTTATAATTATATGGTTGCCGCGTTGCAAAATCTAGTAAGCAAAACAAATTAAATAAAAAACAAAACAAGAACAAACCAAAAAGAAAGAAAGAAACGAAAAAAGAAAAACAAGACAAAAAAAAAGATGTGTGTGTATTTTACTCTCATAATATATATATATATATATATATATATATATATATATATATATATATATATATATATATATATATGTATATATATATATGTACACACACACACACACATATTATCAGGATAAAATCGTTTCGAATATGGTACATCTAACCACTGCACTTTACCATTATGTACAACAACGCAGAACCACTTCAATTAGGGAATGGTAAATCCGAGGGTTGCGTGCCCATTACAGCGTGCATGGACCTTAATTGGAAATAAGCACGCTAATTGTGTAGCAAGCCAGGAAAACGACCAGTAATATCTGCACCGAACACACAGAAAATACCTGTACATTAGCCGGCAAATAGCAGTCGTCTGCTAGTCCGTCTGCACGATAGGCACAGCAACCAGCAACAAGACAAAAAAAAGTTTTAGTTTTAATGACGTCGTGACAGGAATTTTCCCCACATTGATCAACAAAGCAGACGTGTAATGGTCGCCTGCTAAACATTAAACAAAAGTAAATGACATTCCGCAAAACATAAATTTTCCCTGATGTTTTGTTTAATCAAATGTGATACGGTTTATTGTCATTGTACCATTCTTGGTTCGATTCTTTATTTCTTCTTTATTTTGGGTTATAGTATGTATATAATAGTATGAGACGTGGGGGGGGGGGGGGGGGGTGAGGGCTCAGGCAGTCAGTCCTGGAGAAAATCCTCAAATTCGGGCAAAAATAATAGAAAAAATGCGGGTTTATGAGCTGGCCTGAACACTTTTAACCTTGTATTTCCATCATTCTACCCACAATATTAGGCGTAATCCATGTATAAATGTGAGGTGATTCGTTTGCAACCATATATAGCTGTCTGGCAGTAATGCTAATATGAATAAACGTTGTAATACAGATTCGGGCACTTTTGATTAATTCGGGCAAAAATCGGCCTGCCGCCCAACAAAAATGTGATCCCCTACTCCTATGATTATGTCATTATTTGTGTAATGTATTCCACTCAAATAATAAGGGATTTCAGTTCTTAAAATTCTTAAGGGACATTTTTGACTTTTTAGTTATCTTGACATGTTTTCAACTAATATGGCAACGCTGAAAGGTCTTCTGGCTCAGTACACTATACTACAGTCGAACATGGCTATTAAAGGGACCAGGCAAACTATCGAGTCAGACGTCAGTTCGTTCGTGTACAACATAACATTCAATACATGACTGTAGTCAGACTGCTCGTCACTAAGAATGTTGTGTGGGTTCATTTGGTTGGTTGGTTGGTACGGATGCGATTGTGTTCTGAGGGTTGAAACACGCGTGTTATGGGCACAAAATTAGACTATACTAGCCCTTATTTTCATAATGAAAAGAAAGAGGGAAAATCCCGAGAAAGGCAAAACAAAATCCGCATTTAATCGACATTACAGAAGTCGAGATAATGACGTTTGGATAACTTCTTGCTTGAAATATAGTTCTATATCTGTGTATGCAATGTGTTTCTGGTCATTTTAATGTGTGTTGTAGTTTTAAATGAAGTTTACCTGCTAATACTTATTACAAAAACAAAAACATTAAAAAACCATCAGTTTACAGTTGGTATTACCGTACTGGGATACAAACCCAGCAAAACCCAGTCTTAAAACCCGATGGCTTAACAAATGTGCCATCGAGACCGGTGCCGAGATGCGAACCCAGCGCCTATCAGCCTTTAATCTGGCTGGCTAATCAGTTTGCCCGTGTGTTTATACAAAACAAGACCTGCGCCTGCTAGTTGGAAACCGGCCTCGGTGGCGCAGTAGTTAAGCCATCGGACTACAGGCTGGTAGATACAGGGTTCGCAGCCCGGTACCGGCTACAACCCAGAGCAAATTCTTAAGGACTCAATGGGTAGGTGTAAAACCACTACGCCCTCTTCTCTCTCACTAACCAACTAACAGCTAACCCACCGTCCTGGACCGTCCTGGACAGACAGCCCAGAAAGCTGAGCTGCGTGCCCAGGACAGCGTGCTTGAACCTTAATTGGATATAAGCACGAAATGAGTTGAAATGAATGAACGCCCGTTGGATGTTGTTATTAACGTCTTGTGTCGCGCCATGTGTAGTGTTAATCCGATGGCCGATCAATAGAATAAATATATATCGCGTCTTCTAAACTAGGGTGTTTCCGCGAACACTTTGAAATTAGCGGCCAAGCTCCCGGCTCTTCGCCTTCATTAGTATTCAGCAGAGGAGAAAATTTAGCTGCGGGCAATTGGTAAATGAAGACATTATTATAGTTAGAGATTTGGACTGATTGAATGTGATCCGAGACCAAAGCAGAAAACGAAAATCCGACCAGGGATAAAGTTCTGTCTTTACAAGATCCATGCCCATTAACATCGTGCTTGGACTTTAGCTGGACTTAAGCAAGAAAATAGATCGTATCATCATCATATTATTGTCACATTGCCTATATAGGCCTTGATAGAATAATTGTTCCGTTAGAATCAGTGAAGTGGTTTACGGTGAATGCGTCGCCAGAGATTCGCAATTGCTGTATCAAATGTCGTGGTATGTGCTGTCCTGGTTTTGAGAAAATATATATGCGACTGAATGCTACTAATTTTTTTTTATTGTCAGGTCTCTCTCTCTCTCTCTCTCTCTCTCTCTCTCTCTCTCTCTCTCTCTCTCTCTCTCTCTCTCTCTTTAGAAAAATGTTCATTGGTTTACCCTTTTCATGAGTTAGTCCACGTGCATCTACCCCCCCCCCCCATAAAAAACACAACAAAAACACCCCAAAAACCAACAAAAAAACAACAACCAACCAACCAACCAAAGAAACAAGAAACAACAACAAACAAACAAACACGAAACAAAGAAACAACAACAAACAAACAAACAAAAACAAAACAAAACAAAACAAAACAAACAAACAAAAACAAATCTGGATCCGCCTCTGTAAGCCTCTTAATCTATAATGTTTCAGGTGCCAATGGCTATAACCAATAATGCTTAACCTTACAATCATTCTAATGCAATACACTACGACAGGTAATCGTTCATTCTGGGGTCGGTGTGACATTATAACTCACTTGGTGGAACGCTCGTCTGAATACTGATGGGTCGCCTTTTTATCGATTTTCCTCTTTCATCCAGAGCAGCACGAGTGGTACATCAAAAGCCGTGGTATGTACTGTCCTGTCTAGTAGCAAGTTCATATAGAAGACGTCTTACTGTTTTATTGGCTGGGTGAGGAACGTAGCCCAGTGGTAAAGCGCCCGCTTGTTCTGTGGTCAGTCTGGAATTGATCCCCGTCGGTGGACCCATTGGGCTATTTCTCGTTCCAGCCAGTGCAGCACGGCTGGTATATCAAAGGCCGTTGTATGTGCTATTCTGTCTATGGGATGGCGCATATAAAATATTCCTTACTACTAATGAAAACATGTAGCGGGTTTCCTTTCTAAGATTATATGTCAAAATTACAAAATGTTTGACATCCAATAGGCGATGATTAATAAATCAATGTGCTCTAGTGGTGTCGTTAAACAAAACAAACTTTAACTTTTATTGTTTAGAGTAGCCTATGTGGTGAACACGGCTTTCCATTCCATTCCAAAAATTATTTACATGCTCCTATACCACGAAGGTTTCAAGCATGTCTGTCCTGGGCATAATCTCTGGCCTTTGCCAGTGACTACGTCCAGGACAGAGAAGGGGGGGGGGATAAGTTTGAGGTGGGCGGATTTTGGAATACGAATTTAGTTGTGTCCAGCGACTGCGCGGACCGACTAGTAGACACCGAAAATGGGCCGTGTTCTGACTGGCTGAATTTCGATTCCTTCGGGTCTAACTAGAAAAAGCTATAGTCTACAGAGAATAACTGCACCTAACATCATGTCCGGACTAAGAATTTAAACCCATAAATAAGTTTGACTGCTCGACCGAAAAGGTTTTAAGGTGATTTGAGCAATTGAACGGGCGCCAAAGTAAAATGCGTTGGACTATTTATGAAAAAAATAAACATACGAATTTTGAAGCTCGATCGAAAAATTTTTAAAGTCCAACTAAGCCCAAAAAGGAGGTTACCTGTCCTAGTTAAGGTTGACGCAGCAGGACTCATGGTGAGTTGATGGGCTGATCAGGGCAGAAGTTGGGGAGTCCTTCCATCAAAAACTGGTTGTTACGTTCAAGGGCTCCTGTGTAGATGTCCCGCAGTACCATCTTTAAGATGCGATGAATGGTCGCGTTGGGCATCGTAGGCATCAGGAGTCCTTGTCTGTACAGCCCGTCCTGCTGCGATGTCACATAAAGTTGGTTGGAGTGGATGGCCTCCTGGAGCTGATACTTCCCTTGTCCAGTCGGAAGTTGGCGCCAGTGCTTGTCTGACCAGGGACCCTTTAGTTGTTTGGTATCGGTGAAATCGCCAATGACCGCTCCTCTATACTTTGCTGGGAGTTTATCACATACGATAATCCAGTCGGGTTGGTCGGACTTCTTCGGTGAGGTAACCGATGACATCTTCCTCCTTTTGGATTCTCGCTGGATCTCCGCTGGTTTTTAAACAACAACCGGAGGTGGTGGTGGACTTTCCGGCGGGTCAATAATGCCCACGTGTCCCGTGTCCATCGATGAAGGAACCTCAACAGGAGGAGCCTCCACTGTCAGTGGAGCTGACAGCTTTGGTCCCCCCCTGGATGGTTCCTGGCGAGTGCTTCGGTCGAGTGGGTGGAGCCGGTGTAGCAGAATGAACCGCCCCCGGTGGTTTGGCCACCGGGTTTGGATCACCCTGCACCGTTCCGCATCTCGTCCTCCTCTTCGGGACAGGTGGAGCCGCCCCTGGCGGTTGAGCCGCCAAGTTAGGCTCCCCCTGTGTAGTCTTAGGTCGCCTCCTCCGTCTTCTACTGGTTGCGCGTCGCTTCGTCTCGCTGCCGTAATGTAGCGTCACGGTCGCCGAGTCTCCATTGTGCTCAATTCTATACTTGGCCAAAGGCCCAAGCGAACGAAGCACAGCCCCTAGGGGGGGGGGGGGGGGGGGGGGGGGGGGGGGGGGGGAGAGAGAAATCGCCACGTTCTCAGAACACAACCTCATCGTTCGAGAGAAACTGGAGAAAAAAAAGCACGGCTTTCCTCACGGTCTCTATTTTTGTCTGCACAAACAGTCGAAATACTAGTAACAATATTGCTATATGAGACACCAAATTGCCGTCGTTTAAAGAGTGCTGAGGTGTTGTGGAACAAGCATTCCGTTTCTTCCCGTTCATCATGATTCTATTTACAAATCTTTATTTCGGCCATTGTTGTTTTTGTAATCAAAGAGAGAAGCTCATACGAATGTCTCCGGGATCATTCTGATTTTAAATGAGTATCTAAATCAAAGTCACGAATCACTTCTCTTCTTTTTCAGATGAAAGCGCCACATAGGTTGCTTATTTGTTTGTGCTTCATTGGAGTTTATTCTGGGTCCATTTTTTTTTTATACCAAAGTTTTATTTTATTTATTTATTTTTAGTAGGAATGCCGACTGAACCTTACTGCTAATTTAAGATAACAGTAATAGATTGCGGAAATAATACTGAAAACAAAACGACTTCAAAAGAACATGCTTTTTCACACACAGATTTATTAATGGTATTTAAATTCAACATTTTGTTCCGCTTTTATAACATGTGATTATGTTTCTTTTACTTTGAAAGATATCCCATTACACGAAATATTAAAATATTTACTGTATTTTTTGCATAAACAACAATTTTAAAATAACAATTTTCATATGATACAAAAGAAGTGATCATGGTGCAAAGAAATACATCTTTAAATAGCGACATTTGAAGAAAACAATACCTGGGTTTTCGTCCTGTGTTTTGTTTTGGTTTTTGTGTTTGGTGGGTTATTTTGTGGGTTTTTTAGTTCTTGTATTTTTGTGGGGGGTTTTGGGGGCGGGGGGGGGGGGGGGGGGGTCTTCATTATTTTTAATGAAGTTAACAGCGACTGCTAACTGTTAATATCGCACGAGATTACTAAAGCTCTAGCTGTCATTCTGCTTTGCGTTAACCAAAAAAAAATTAAATTACCAAAAGGCGACAGGGCTACTTTAACTACACGTTTATCACGGCACTTTGCTCGTTACTGGTGCTACATTTCCGTAGCGGATCGTTTAATTACGGAATCGTTTGTCAAGAAAGTAGCATTCGGTCATTTATTATTAACCTTAAACCAGAATTAGTAACAGAGCTTCTTCTTAAAGCGGTTAACTGAGCGAACCGATCGCGGGGCGTGAGATGCGCTGTGCGCGTGCGAATGATTGGCGTGACGTGAGCCCAATCGTGTGATTGTGATTGGTGGCTTGTCAGACGGCTACTTTAATCAACGACGTTTTGGGGCGAAAAGTTTATTTTCGATCAATCAGACATACAGCTAGTTACAGTGTATGTATTTTTTACTAGGGAGCTGTGCTTTTATGCAAGAGAATTTCTCCGACAACACTAGTACAATGTACAAGGTGAAACAAAAACAATGGTAAGTGATCAAAAGGTGTCACACTTTTTAAGTAAATAAAATAATAAAATAAACAACATATAAATAAATAAATAAATTAAAAAACAAACAAAAACAAATAAATAAATTAAAAAACAAACAAAAACAAATAAATAAATTAAAAAACAAACAAAAACAAACAAAAACAAAAAAACAAAACAAAACAAAAAAACCCAAAACGAATAACAAAACAAAATATCCCACGATAGCGGTTGCTATAGTATGATAAATGGGCAAAAGACAGAACCAAAACTTCACGATATGTCTTTTTACAATATAATATATGACGTGGTCTAGATTACTAGAAATAATAAGACACCATGATGTAAACATACATGTACAACTAGACCTGGCCAAGCGACCACCACTATTATACTGCCACCTGCCTTATGAATTGACATACATGTATGTATTAACGTAGTACGGATTAATATGTTAACCATGTGTCTTAAGGACGACCTTTGATATATGTTTGTATTAACGTAGTACGCATTAATATGTTAACCATGTGTCTTAAGGACGACCTTTGATATATGTTTGTATTTCACTTCGCAACTGTATGTACATGTTTTCGCACAACCACAGTAAAAGGTCATACATGCTTCAACAATAAACAACAATTAAATAGTGATTGTTAACATATACAGATTATATCATTATAAACAGTGATCATAATGCTATACTGGTGATCTCATCGAACCAGTCAGTGTACAGCTATACTTATCATCTCATCAAAACAGTGCCCATATAGTTATATTGGTGGTCACATCAAAACAGTGACTGTGCAGTTACACTGATGATCTCATCAAAACAGTGACTGTACAGTTACACTGATGATCTTGTCAAATCTGTGACCATACAGATATATTGGTGATCTCATGAAAAAAGTATCTGCATAGTGATACTGATGATCTCATCAAAACAGTGACCATACAGATATACTGATGACCTCTTCAAAACAGTGACTATACAGTTACACTGATGATTTTATCAGAACAGTGGCTGTACACTTATACTGGTAACTTTAACCAAACAATGACACATAAGTGTACGAAACCTCAAATTCGGGAAAATATTATACAGAGAATCGCGCAAAATGTGGTAACGTGATACCTTTTTACCATGTATTTCCATCATTCTACCCTCTAAATTAGTTGTAATTCACGTAAACAATGCGTAGTGATTCGTTTGCAATCATATATAGCTGTTTGGTAGAAATGCTAATATGAATAAATTGCTATTGTGACGGAACATGCTCTTATCTTTTCGCCTGTGGCGATGTTAATTGTTTTAGAGGGCCGTGTGCGGCTGGGTTACGTAATACCCCCGCGCGACGGTGGTCGAGCTGTTCCCAATACACACCCAGACTAGATGTGGAGGCCATGTGGCCAGTGGTTACAAAATACCTCCGCGAGTTCTGTTTTACGACCTTGTATTCCTAGCGGAATGGCGACAGTAAGTCTGGTCATCTAAGAAAATATTCCGTCTTGGTCGCTGTGGAAATATCCCATGATAGGGGGAATACCGCGATGTGCCCCCAGGCGATATTCTGATTTGTAATAAATAGCTAGGATTTTAGATTTATCGGGGAGAATCATTGGAAGGCTCCCGGGGAACGTTAGTCCGACTGGACTTGGTAAATATATATTTCTCCTCTGTTGTATAACCTTGATGTGATTGATGTGACTTTAAATATTTTAATACTGTATTATACCAATATTATTAGACAGTGTTTCCGGTAATCTGACGAAGTAAATTGTAGGCTTCACTGTTCTAAAAATATAAAGCTTAGCCGGTCATCCTAGAGGACCTAGGTAAACTGTATGTTATTGTCTTTATTGTGATAGGTACCAGTATTAATTCTGTATTACAAGGTTACTGAATAAGTAGTTAAGGGTTAATTAAAAATTAACCAGTTAGGAATAGAGTTGTAATTCCTTTATTAATTAAGTTCCCCTGGAAGCGTTTCTCAATTATCACACGTGTGCGTGTTGTATCACGGTGAAGTGATTAGAATATTGTGTAAACTAGACACCTAGTGATGAACTAATTAAGTGAGTAGTTCTGGGTTGTTATATTTTGTTGTTGTTAATTAACTACTGCGGCAAGTACATTTGCCAGCGTAGTGTTAATACAGATTCCAAAGTGTATTGTGTTTTGTTGTGTTTTCTAGTGAACTAAACGTGCTACATATATATATTTTTATATAAGATCTTATCTCTGATCATACCTAGAGCCGAGCTACTCGGGTATTGCACTGCCCGATACAGAGAGATCTAATAGATATACAGTTAGAAGAGATATTTGGATAATCGTGTTTTATTCAGTTACGGGTATTATAGGATCCCCGTGACAGCTATCTAGATTCGGGCATTGTCGTTTAATTCGAGCAAAAGCCAGCCTGACCCCCTACAAAAATGGAAGCCCGTACACCTATAAGTGTACACTTATACTGAAGATCTTATTAAAACAGTGACTTTACAGTTATACTGATGATCTCATTAACTAAACAATGACCGTTCAGTGACACTGATGATCTCACCAAACCAGTGACTGTACACCTACTCTTGGTGATCTTATCGAAACAGTGACTCTATACTGGTTCTGATGATCTTATCGAAACAGTGACTATATAATTATACTGATGATCTCATCGAAACAGTGACTATATACTGGTTCTGATGATCTTATCGAAACAGTGACTCTATAACTATACTGATGATCTCATCGAAACAGTGACTATATACTGGTTCTGATGATCTTATCGAAACAGTGACTATATAATTATACTGATGATCTCATCGAAACAGTGACTATATAATTATGCTGATGATCTTATTGACTATATAATGATACTGATGATCTCATCGAAACAGTGACTATATAATTATGCTGATGATCTTATTGACTATATAATGATACTGATGATCTCATCGAAACAGTGACTAAATACTGATACTGATGATCTCAACGAAACAGTGACTATATAATTATACCGATGATCTTATTGACTATATAATGATACTGATGATCTCATCGAAACAGTGACTATATACTGATATTGATGATCTCATCGAAACAGTGACTATATACTGATACTGATGATCTCATTGAAACAGTGACTATATACTGATACTGATGATCTTATCGAAACAGTGACTATATACTGATACTGATGATCTCATTGAAACAGTGACCATACAGCCATACTGATGATATGAAAGAAACAAATTCTGCTATATTTATTTGGTGATCTCATCAAAATGAGTCGACGAATACAAAACATAACAATGTATCCAACAGCACTGCAGTAATGTATAATAATTTATCTGCTTTATTCATACCAATCGCAAGTTAACTGAACATTTTGCACTGCCTCTGACCTGAACTTTAAAAATCCGACACTCACGGACCCTGGACTGTTTGGCAGTGAAATAAAACTTTATACTGCAGCCTAATGGTTTTCTTTCTGCCTCGCTGGAACAGGTGATGCCAGGCGGCGTGCCCTGCGCCCACTGTTCGTGATTTACACTCTTATTTACCCGCGATCCTAACGACAGGACTTCATGGGAAAGAAATGGCCATTTTCCGATCCGCTTAGCCAACAAATTGTTTGGTGCCGAAGCCATGATTTTCAATTTCCTACTTGAATGCAGATGTCGTCGACAAATGGTGATGGACTGCTCGATATTCTGGCGTGTGGGGGCTTAAGGAAATACATTTCGTCACGTAAATCCGACTGTTCTTGCTTGGCGAAGAGGGTTCTTAGCTCGCATGCCGAGTTTTGTGAACTGGTGTTTTCTGGACAAGGACTAACGCTTCTCCAGTTATTGTCGATTTAACCCTGAGCGTCGTGGCACAATGGTCACAAGCACTTAGTGTGTTCCGTTTCCATAAAGTGTTCTACGTTACCAAGATCTTTATCACTGCGTAGACGATCTTGTCAAGGTGAACACAGGTCACGTTTGTTGTTTGATGAGTCTAATAATTGTCCTGACAATTTGTAGACAATATCAGAGCGTGTGTATGAGGCATTACATATAGCAGGATCGACAGTTGTCGATGAATTCATGCTGTTATTTTTTTTTATCTCGACAGTTCTCCATAATTAGTTATTGTTTATATATATATATATATATATATATATATATATATATATAGACACACACACACACACACACACACACACACACACACACACACACCTTTGTTTAACACCCAATAGCCGATGTATTATTTTGTGCTGGGGACATTCAGTTCAAATCAGTCCTTCATGACTTAAAGAACGCATAGGCGTATGGGCTCCCGTGGGTGTGTGTGTGTCTGTGTGTGTGTGTGTGTGTGTGTGTGTGTGTGTGTGTGTGTGTGTGTGTGTGTGTGTGTGTGTGTGTGTTGGTAGGTGGGGTGGAGGTGGGTTGATTTGTGCCCAAATTAAACGGAAATGCCCGAATCTGGATAACAAAGTTTACTCATATTTGCAATACTACCAAACAGCTATATACTACGCCGTTTTATAAGGATTTATATATAATATAATATAATATAATACAATATAATACAATACAATACAGTACAATACAATACAATACAATACAATATAATATAATAATATATATTAAAATCATGAAAATACAGCTTCTGGGCTGCTAATTTTGCCCGAATGAGATTTGATACACACACACACACACACACACACACACACACACACACACACACCGCGTCTAGCACGCTTATAATCACGACTGAAATACCGTAGTATTTCGTAGCATTTGATGACAAGCATGTGTAATTACAATAGTGGACTGCTGATGCTGTTTTTTTTAAATAACAAAGTATATTAGACCTTTAAGTTTCAGTGGGAGTAGCCAATGTTGGCGGCAGCATGTTTCCTCTCTTTTTCGGTCAAGTGTTGATATAAAAAAATGTTTTGTTTAACGACACCACTAGAGCACATTGATTTATTAATTGGATGTCAAACATATGGTAATTTTGACACAGTCATAGAGAGGAAACCCGCAACATTTTTCCATTAGTAGCAACGGATCTTTTATATGCACAATCTCACAGACAGTATAGCACATACCAAGACCTTTGATATACCAGTCGTGCTGGACTGCCTGGAACGAGAAATAGTCCAATGGGCCCACCGACGGGGATCGATCCTAGAACGACCGCGCATTAGGCGGTAGCTTTACCACTGGGCTACGCCCGTATCGATATAACTGCATCTTAGACACCAAAACCTAGTCGTAATTTAAAATGTCCTAGGGATATTCCTTTCCTTTATTCCTTGATTTAATTTCCATCATGGATCCCCAGCGCACCACCTCACAGTGTCCCTTTATAGAAAATATTACACTTGGCAGTTTGGGACATTTGATTATTTCCTCCTGCTAAATGGTGACCCTCTAGGTAAATACGGTTTGAAGGGCCGCGGATTAATGACTTTGGAGAATACACACTCTTGACGTTTGTCGAAAGAGGTAAGGGGTCAAAACGTGTAATTGTTTGGCTGGACAGTAGACTTTGATATTTACGGAGTGGGACGTAGCTCAGTGGTGACGCACTCGCCTGATGTGTGGTCGATATAGGATCGATCCCCATCGGTGGGCCATTGAGCTATTTCTCGTACCGGTCAATGCTCTGCAGCTGATGTAGCAAAGGCCGTGGTGTGTACTATCCTGTCTGTGTGATGGTACATATAAAGGATAACGGAGCCCTTGCAACTAACAGCCCACGGAGTAAAGGCAGCGTATACATTTCCTCTCTCATTATCTGCGTGGTCCTTAATCATACGTCTGACGCCATATAACCGTAAATAAAATGTGTTGAGTGCGTCGTTAAATAAAACATTTCTTTCATTACTTCCAGTGAAGTGACAGGCTCACAATCGCCCATTGATTAACACGCAGTGGAGAAACTGGATAACGAATGTATTAAAATGTGTAGCGAGTGTTATGTCAAATAAAAGACTCGAGAACACTAGACTGTGTAATGATTGCTACATCAAATGAAAGATTCGAGAACACAATACTTGTAAACAATTCAGCCATGTCTGTTGTCTGGAAAAATACAGAATATAAGGTTACTGCATAGCTATTATTACGTATTAAGCATTTGGCGTTGTAACGTTGAGTCAAATAAATATACCTAAAAGCAGTTTATAAAAAGTTAATAATACAAAATCAATGTCTGATACGTCAGTGACTATTATTCACGACTTTATATAGGACACCTGAGATTAAACGTTTTAAAATATTAAATTGCAAAATAAACACTAAACGGTTTAGAAATAGAATGCTAAATTTGGATGTCAAAACCGTTACCACGATCAAATTCCATATATGTACTAAGCAGAGTCAAATGTATGCTTTGACCAAACCTTTACATATTTTGGAAACGTTGCTTATAAAACTAAATGTTTCGTGAACGAATCTTAAAGTTTGTTTTGTTCAACCCCACTAGAGCACATTGATTAATTGATAATCGGTTTTTAAAGTATTATCTCATCAAAGCCTGGCAGTTATAGTTAAAGTTTGTTTTGTTTAACGACAGTACTAGAGCACATTGATTAATTAATCAGTCAGCAGAGGAAAGCCGCTACATTTTCCTTAAAGCAGCAAGGGATCTTTTATATGCACTTTCACACGGACAGAAAAGCACATACCACGGCCTATGACCAGTTGTGGTGCAGTAGTTGGAACGAGAAAAAACAGTCACTTGAATGAATACACCAAGGTGGTTTTATCCTGCGACGCAAGCACCTCAAGTGAACACTCAACCGACTGAGTTAAATCCCGCCCCCTACAACGATAAAATTCCATATCTGTACAAAACCGAGTCAAATGTGTGTTTTGACAAACTAAATATTTCATGAGCCAATCTAACCAGGATTAGCCGCATTATTATTCACTGTATTTCTCGTTCCAGCCAGTACACCACGACTGGTATATCAAAAGCCGCGGTATGTGCTATCATGTATGTGAGGTGGTGCATATAATACAGCCTTTGGTACTAATGGAAAAATTGTAGCGGGTTTCCTCTCTATGCCTGTGTCAAAATGACCATATATTTGACACTCAATAGCCGATGATTAATAACTTAATGTGTTCTAGTGGTGTCGTTAAACAAAACAAACTTTTTTACAATTCACTGCTTACATACCGATAATAGAAATGTCATGACATCGACAGACACTACATACTATACAAAAAGCAACGCAGATATGGATTACTAATAATGCTATGTTAAAGACAACAAGGTGTATAATGTTACATATGATAAGAACTGAAACAATTCGTCCATCTCTATACTTTGAAATACACAATATCATAAGCATTACCGTATTATGAGCCTATGCACACGTTTCATCTTTTTGATAAATATCTTGCACACAATTTTCGTTGTTTTGTGCAACAATCCAATTCAAATATTTGGCGCCCCTAGTCCACTAATATTTTTACCCCCCCCCCCCCACACACATAGACACACACACACAGAGACACACACATAGACACACACACACACACACACACACACATATACACATAGACACACACACACACACGCACATATACCCATAGACACACACACACACACACACACACATAGACACACACACATACACACACACATATAGACGCACACACACACAGACACACACACACACACACACATAGACACACACACACATACACACACATAGACACACACACACACACAGACACATAGACACACACACATAGACACATAGACACACACACATACACACACAAATAGACACAGGCACACACATACACACACATAGACACACACGTATAGACACATAGACACACAGACACACACACACAGACACACACACAGACACACACACACAGAAACACACACACACACACACACACACACACACACACACACACACACACACACATAGACACACACAGACACATCACCACCAAACACATAATCGCAATATCATGCATTAGACTAGATAAAATTACAGAAAATCAAACACCCCAGGCATGCTGTCACAGAACATTTTTTACAGGAATTAGGTAAGCTGAATCCATTTCTGAGGTCTGCCAAAATATAAAATGCTTACTTTTCCTTCTATCAGATTTGAAACCCGCTACAGTTTTCCATTATTAGCAAGGGATCTTTTATATGTACCATCTCACAGACAGGATAGCACATGCCACGGTCTTTGATATACCAATCGTGGTACACTGGCTGGAACGAGAAATAACCTAATGGGACCACCGACAGGGATCGATCCCAAACCGACAGCGCATCAAGCGATCGCTTTACTACTGGGCCACGTCCCGCCCAAAGCCAGTCAGAAGTAAAGTCCCTCTTGTAAACATTTTGACGCACGGTGTTTGTTTCTGTAAGTATGGATGATTTCGGCGGCCATTTTGAATATTTAATTTACAGCGAAAATATGCATAGCTGATCATGGCAGACAACAGACATGAAAAGAGCAACACAATAGGGCGTATACCACCAAATCAAATCAATAGACAACAATAGTAACGTATGTGGCTAAAACTCCTACCTGTAGCATAACAATCGACATATATATACGCCACGGATATAAATACTACCAACCCTCACCCTTAATACAAAAGTGAATAAGAAAAAATTGGGTCAAGCTGCAAATTTCAGAGATAAGGGGTAGCGTCTAAGACTACCCTAGTTGCGAACAAAATTTTAGTACTTTTTTACCAGTACGACATACATTTTTTCAAGCACAAGGCTACTTTACAGTGGTACTAGATGAAGTAAAATCGCGTACATTGTTTTTTGCCCAGATGAAACTTTTTTTTTTACAACAAACACACATTTATCGCCAATGACAGGACTTGTAGTGTTAACTGCTCTATCAAAAGATGAGTGCACCTCGAACTTTGACCTAGCCGGAAATTATTTAGTTTAGTACTACCTAAATCGTTTATAAAACGTTTTCTGCCCACTACTATCTCGAAATGCTGAAATATTTTTATTTATGCCCATTTTCACAGATTTTACCAAGTCTATATAATATATAGGCTGTACCTAGTTAGCTAGACCAGTTAAGCATACTACACAATACACAACATTAGTTCTCCCTAGATAAGGCCACTCTAAAAATAATATTTCACCGTCTATAAAGACATTTGGTTGTGATGCTAGAATTGATTTGACATAAATAAACCCCTCAATAATAACTTCCCTTGCCCTTGCTCCGAATGTGCACGTAAACCATATGACCTGACCTGACCTGACCTGACGTGATAACGTCCCTTGAGATAAGACCTTAATATTGTGTGGAAGAATGATAGGTATGATGGGGACTACTGTATAAGAATATAAGGACTACTAATTGAATCAACAATATACTGGAAGACAAGTTAATTGTTCATGCACAACGACAGTCATACTATAGATCAACTGTAAGGCTAAATGCAACAATCAAGTGCGATAGAGCATTCCGCTGATCATCACACATTACTGAGCGTAGGTGGTGTTTATTCTCTCAGGACAGAGGATGGTCGTTTTACAGAGCAATTAGTGGCAGGTGTATGCATAAATATCCTCAATGCAATGTCCATATTGGGATACTCACTCTGAAGAATTTTAGAACGGACAAACATTGCAGACCACTCTTGAGCATCTACATCTAGATGTGCACGGAAGTAGAGACACTCTTCAATAAATGATGCTTCGAGGTCGTCTGAGTAGGCATTCGCGCGAACTGTCTTGCCTGTGTTACAGTCACAGCAGGTTCACCTACAGCCAACTTGAACAACAATGCAAACTTTGTTATGAATATGGAGTAAGTTTCCTTTCGTCTGACCAGCTCGGCGTGCAGTTTGTCAAGTATGACATTGAAAGTGTGGATTCTGAAAGAAAACTCTAACCTGGGTTTCGTCTTGCTTATTACTGTCTGCTAATTTTAGAATTCTAAGACGCTTGTTTCGGTTGGGATTTTTTGTGGAATTTTGGATGGCCAAATCATCAAAATGCTCAAACATGCCATGAGCACCTTTCACAGCCTCGACGAGAGATCTATACAACTCGAGCAACAACCCCGAGGCTCACCACAACAGTTTGTAGCTGTTTATTGACGGCATTAAAACTGTTCTGCAAGGTACACCAACCTTTTCTGTTTCTTTCTCTTGTTTTTGCAATATGTTGTCGCCTCCTAATATTTGGCGCCCTAGACTTGGGCCTACTGTCTGCCTGTGCACTAATACTGCTCTGAAAATCAGGAGTCACTACTTTCTAAAGTGTTTTATGGTTACAGTTATCACAACTGTCTAAATGTCCATAGCGATCATTTTGTGTTCTTTTTTGTGGTTGAATTTACACAGCCATTCTTGGAATTAGCACTCCTGCTCAAGACGAAGCACATGGCAGTAACCCTTGGTACTATACCGCCACAAACCGGTCTTGTGTAGACAAAGCAATTTGATTGTGTAAGTGGTTACGTCATTAGATTTGCTGGGAAGCCGCCATTTTGGAACTTTGATATAATTCCTTTGATACATACATTAATCTGACACTGTTCTAATTCAAATTGTAAATTCCATAGCCGTATTACCCCACCAAACCTTTGTCTTTGACACATCCACCGGGGAATCTCGGTGGATGTGCCCAAGAGTTTTGCTTGAAAATGCCGTGGATGTAAGCATTGTGAATAATGTGAAAGTTTACTATTTGGGTTAAAATGCTTGGAACTGCTAAAAACTGAAGTCATGAAAACACCAAACGTTCGACAACCACGTGGCTGTCCGCCATTATACCCATCAAAACTAAGTTTACTTTAATATTATAAATTTGATTATATCCTGGTGAACATAACATACATGTATGTTGGGGACCACGTTATTAAAGATTATAGGACAAACGCGACATCCGACATGTTGCCAGAAACAGTGTTATTTCTTCGTTTCTGCTCTACGCGTCGATTTGGAAAATTTCACGTTTTCACTGAATACATCTGACCTACATTGCGATAGGGGTCAAAATATACTCTGACTAGTAGGTGCCTAGGGCTGCCAAAACCTTTAATCCGGCACGTGTGTGTTGAACGGAACCTGTATTTGAGACTGCCTTTCCATACACTTCCTACATCCTTGTGAGACCGGCAGATCCACTTTCTCTTACATCAATGGCCATCATGGCACTGGAAGGAATCCTAGTTTTTTGTACAACCAGAAGGCGGGTTGAGACATATGTAATCTAATATACACTAGCACGGTTCATTTCAAGTAATTGCATCAACACGAAGAAAAAACATGTTTCATTGCTTTTCTTCTTTGATTTAATTTTCCGCATGGATCCTTTGCGGACTAAATCACAATATCCCTTGCAGCTTAGCGGTGAAGATTTACAGTTTTGGAACATGTTTACTTTCTGCTACATTTCGATCCACTGAGCAAACACGTGTGGAATTACTGCGGATTGATGGCCACAGAGAACACACACTTAACGTTTGTCAATAGATGCTTTTATGTATAGCAAAATATCATATTGTGAATCTCTCTTCGATTGATACATGGCAGAAAACTATATGATAACGAGCTTGTTGCGGCTGTCACCTCAGCAAATACAGAGTTCCGTTTCCTGTGTAATCATGAAATGTAATTATCAATAATGTCAGGAACTGAGTTTTTGAGTAGATATAGCTTTCAGTTTAGGATTCTTGTTACACGATAGAAGAAAATTGATGTGTGAAAATTAATAATACTTTGAAATTGGTGATTTTAAAAGTATTTAACTTCATTAGTTTGTTTTTTTCCTGTCCCCCCTCCCCCCCCCCCCCCCCCATCGGGAATGTAATTTTACCGCAAACTTTTGTTGATCAAAATAATTACCAGTTTTACATTTAATACCCATTTGCAGATCATAATCTCACAAAGTAATATTAAAATTGTCAGTTCTAAGCAACAATGTTATTCAGAAATTCTGTGGTTGATCAGTATTAAAATCAACGTGTTCATATTCGTACATTACGTTTTTAGCTTGGTAACATCCTGGAACATTTTTGCAACCTTGAAACGTGGGCTTCCTGTGATTAATAATAACAATGGAGCTTATCGTAAAAAAAAAAGCCACGAAAAAGAAAACAAACACCCCACAACAATGCAAAAACAAAACAAGAAAAAAACCGACAAGAAGAGAGAATAATGTAAAATAATATATACAAATAAAGGCTGCATATACATAGCAATGTATAGATGTGATATTCCCTGACATCCATGCTTCTTATTAACAGGCATAATGTCTTTACAACATATACGCATATGACTTGAAATGTTAAACGAAGAATTAAAAAAACAAAACAAAACAAACCAAAAACGAGGATGAGTAAACCTAGTAATTAAAATAAACGTAATATGCAAGTTAATATTTGAAATTATTTTAGACTATCAGCACACTGAAGCCTGTTGAGAAAGGCGACCCATGGGTTCTACAACAATGTGTTTTACTCAATTATTACCATTTGACACAGGCAAACATGTGTACGGATCATTCTGTGTCGAAGACATACTTCTGAAACCGTCTTTGTGCACAGGTTTCCGATATAGCAGGTGTCGTATGAAGCAGGTTTCTCTGTTTATAACATCATAGTCGCCGCCAAAGCCAGGGACGAAATGAATCTACCAACATCGTTCCTGACTCGTATGCGTTTATTTTAATGTATACTTATTTTTGTGCACGCTATCCTGAGCACACACCTCAGCTATCTGGGCTGTCTGCCCAGGGCAGTGGGCTAGTTATTAGTGGTTAGTCAGAGAGAAGTTGGTATAGTGCTCTTACGCCTACCCATTGAGTCGTTAAAACTTGTTCTGGGTTGGAGCCGGTACCGGGCTGCGAACCCAGTACCTACCAGTCTTATGTCCGATGGCTGAACCGCTACACTACCGAGGGCGGTAATATAGAATTCTGCACGAGTTTTCGCTAGATATCATTTTTACGAAACGAGTGAACTTCCCAAGGTATCTGACCGAATGAAAGTGAGGTCAGATACCTTGGGAAGTTCACGAGTTTCGTAAAAATGATGTCTAGCGAAAACGAGTGTGGTATTTTATTTATTACCTACCTTCAAACAATTGAATATTTGTCATAAAAAATAGAAATTCCTGCATTTCGAATATGTAAACATTTTACACTGTGGCGGAATGATATCACAAGACTGTGCACTACGGTATGTCCCAAAGGTCGCCGCTTAACAAAATAGTTTGTTCTACTTCCGATTTTTTTTTTTAATCCATATTTCGTCCCCAAACCAGTTCGCTACCTGTCTGGTCGTCCCAGTTTTACATATATACATGTATATTTTTATTACAGAAAAAAATGAATGAAATATATAGTAAAAGTTGTGGAATGTTGACAACGTAATTTTTCAGGAATGAAAAACAAAGTCCCGGTAGACTCACTGTCCAACCAATGAAAAGGCGTACATCCGGTACGACCCTCGTGGTGCGTACCGTATTTGTACGACACCGCTATACGTTCACCAGGTGGGTGATAAAGACTCGTATTCAGAACCACTAGTCCAGCCAGAACCGGTCTCTGACCCCCCCCCCCCCCCCCCCCACACACACACACACACTCTTACGTCACAGCCCAAACCTCTCTGTTAGTATTAACCCATGACAACTGACAGTCTCATTGCTGGCGAGCTGGGGCGAGACGCAGCCCAAACCTCTCTGTTAGTATTAACCCATGACAACTGACAGTGTCATTGCTGGCGAGCCGGGGCGAGACGCAGCCCAAACCTCTCTGCTAGTATTAACCCCAGATCAACTGACAGTGTCATTGCTGGCGAGCCGGGGCGAGACGCAGCCCAAACCTCTCTGCTAGTATTAACCCCAGATCAACTGACAGTGTCATTGCTGGCGAGCCGGGGCGAGACGCAGCCCAGTGGTGTAGCGCTCGCCTGATGCACGGTCGGTCTTGGATCGATCCCCGTCGGTGGGCCCACTGTATTATTTTTCGTTCACCCAATGCACCACGACTGTTATATTAAAGGTCGTGGTATGTGCTATCCTGTCTGTGGGATGGTACGTTTAAAAGATCCTTTGGATTGCCCATAATGGAAAAATAGAACGTGTCTCCTGTGTAAGACTATGTCAAAATTACCATATTTTTAACATCAAATAGCCGATGAAATAAATCAATAAGTTCTAGTCGTGTCGTCAAACAACACAAACTTTAACCTGTGTTCAGGAAATTAGACTGTGGGAACGAAAAATCTACAAATGGTTGGATTATGCTCCGCCGGAAATGTTTTAACAAAAAAACAAAAAAGGAAATTCGTTTTGAGCCGGTAGGGGTTTTGACCCTCAAAAAACCCTCTACAGACGCACATGAACAGATAAAATGTAATGTAAAAATATAACGGTGGACAATCGACAAATAGTGCCAAAAAAACAAAATATATTAAAATTAAAAATTTGATCTTTTTTGCCCAATTTTGTGAGTGTCGTTTGAATACATTTTGAATACCCAATGTATGTTATATATGATTTGGTGTCGAAAGTTTCATGTTAAATGTTTCAGTTAAATATAAATAATATAATTATTTTTCTCATATGGCACACTGTTATAAGTCATAGCACAACAAAATGTAGTTTTTATTCTGTTTTCTAACATGGAATGCTTTGCATTTTGATGAATTCATGCTATATTTTATAATATACAAAAGTAATAAAACGTTTATGTGTGTGTATTTCTATACGTCTAAATGATCTAAGCAGTATAACATACCAGGAAGTTGGTACGCATATTAAACAAAAATATGGCATCTGACATTTAATACGTGTCCAAGAAATTACTATGTTTTTATTTGCAACTCTCATTTTTGCATTGTTCCATGTACGGGTTTCGATTTCTAATGCACTTTATATAACAGTTGTACGATCGATCCCCGTCGGTGGTAACATAGGGCTATTTCTCATTCCGGCCAGTGAACCACGATTGGTATATCAAAGGCCGTGGTATGTGCTATCCTGTCCATGGGATGGTACATATAAAAGATTTCTTGCTATTAATGGAAAACTGTAGCGGGTTACCTCTCTAAGACTTTATGTCAAAATTACCAAATGTTTGACATCAATTAGCCGATGATAAATAAATCAATGTGCTCTAGTGGTGTCGTTAAACAAAACAAACTACGACTAAATAAAACTACAATAATATATTAGAATTTCCACAAATAAGCAAACAATTGCCAATCAGAGCTGCAGTTGTTTTCATTCCGTAAACATTTTAATCACTTTGAACATTGACACGCTACACTGCGATCTATGAACGATAGCACAGATATCACCTGACAGTTAAAATGTGTTTTGTTTAATGACACCACTAGATCACATTGATTGGTTAATATTTCTTAATTTCTTAATCATTTGGATGTCAAACATTTGGTAATTCGGACGTTTAGTCCCAGAGAACAAACCCGTTGTATTTTTTCATTAGTAACAAGGGATCTTTTATATGTACTTTCCCACAAACACCTCTACGCGTGCTATAACCTCACCGTGGTGCAGGGGTGTAACATTCTCTTTGAGAATGGCCAATACGGCACAAATTGAAGTTTTTAGTAAAATTCAGTATCCGTAAAATTCTGTGATATTTGTGTTTTTGCACAGTTCTTTACACTGTTTTTGTTTAAGTCTTGGATTTTCATATTGATGTTGATCATCACTTTATTTATTAGCATTACCATAGTTTGACACCCAATAGCCGATGTATTTTTCGTGCTGGGGTGTCGTTAAACATTCATTCATTCATTCATTCATTCATTCATTCATTAATTCCCACAAACATGATAGCACATACATGTACCACGGCCTTTGATATACACGTCGTGAGGCACTGGATGGGACGGGGGAGGGGGTAGTCAGTAAATGGGTCTCCCGAGGAGGGTCGATCTAACGATGAAAGACGAAGACGCTAAACGAAACGCAGAACGAGCTCATGGATCATTGGCATTTTAACAGGTTATTCGTGCTGGGGTGTCGGTTAAACATTCATTCATTCATTCATTCATTGTAACAGGTTAAGATAGGTACCGAATTATCTGATTGAAATTAGTTCTACTGGTCTACCAGTAGATCTAACAGCATTGCGTGGACTCCCATGTCCAGGTGACACTTCGCTTATAAATAACAATTTAAATATCGACCAATTACACCTCGCCTTTTATAGCGTTATTCGGAGCATACAAATTCTAAAAATATCGGGCTAGACTATTTATGCATTAGGCGAACTTGTTGGTCTATTTCAACATTAAAAAACTGGGGGGAAAGTGCTGTAATAAACTCTGGATTGTATACTAGTAAAACAGATTTTATGGCTATACCATCACGGGTGTTTTTTCGTCTTGACACGAATTTTATATAAATTTTATATTGAAATTAGTTTCCGGCATACTTCGTAATTCACCCGAATCATTTCATATACCCTCGGCACAATCCCGAATGTTTTCAAATTCTTTTCAAATCACTGGCATGATTTTGCAAGTAAGGGTTTGATTGATCGAATGAAAGGTCAACTGGACACGAGCTCCAACGGATGCTAATAGATCTACAGGTAATAGTAATTAACCAGTGGAGCTGATTTTAATTAGATTGGCAACTTCAGATCCTAACAGACCAATATGTGGCAACTAAAAAAGTAGTAGTATCTGAAGATAAAATAATGGTAATATTTTAAAATTGGTTTACTGAATCATGTATCATAGCTTCAGATCCAAACAGACCAATATTTGGTAAATACAAACGTGCTAATATCTGAAGATATAATAACGGTAATATTTTAAAAATTGGTCTACTGAATCATAGCAGGCAGCTTGAGATCAAAACAGGCCAATATTTGGCAACTAAAATCGTGCTAGTATCTGAATATAAAATAATGTCTTTTTTTTCTTCTTTTTTAAAAATAGTTTTATAGTTTTAAAGTTTTAAATGAAGACCTTATCGATCATTAAATACATACAATTTTTTATTATATATTTTATTCTATTTGAAATCTATTTTGCAGGATATGTTCAGTAGCATTTATATATATATATATATATATATATATATATATATATATATATATATATATATATATAGATAGATAGATAGATAGATAGATATATTGTTTTAGTATTTTCGTTTGATATACATTATATTGTATATTGATTGTCAAGCAGTTAACTTTGTAGCTTAGACCGCACTCTGCAATAGCAAACAGAACTACACTTTTTAGATATTGTATTGAATGAGATGTCAGCTTTTGTTTGATTAAATATCCACTTTTTCGTCGTTTCCCACAGGCTTTATTACAACATAAATTGCATCTGGTTCTTTGTTCGTATTTAATCATATAAAGAAACGTTTTAGTAACAAGAATTCTATGCATCAATCTGTATTAGAGCCAAATTACTGTTGTATCTTTCAGTAGTTTAAAAAGGTAATGCTAAAGCACGACATATAGCAATCGTATTTGAAAGCCTTCTTCTTGTTTTTTGGAATGAAGCATCTATCGTTCAAGACTTCCTGCCCTTTAAATGAACAACATTTTCATTTTGAAAATAAAATTGGATTCTGAACTAGGACAGCAATGTTTAATGCATGTGGGACTGGTTTTACAGCATTCAGTAACGAGGCGTGTTTTTAAAAAAATGTTTTGATGTCATGTCTTCAATGTATCTCATGTATGTAGAAGAAATTGCATTACTTACCAGCAAATGTCTCTCAGAACTACATTTCTCATCGTAAATCCAACTAAGATCTTATTTTATCTATTACCGCTTCTTCTTGTACAATCTCTACAATGCACATGCTTCTTTGTTCTAGGTACGAGTTAAACTTTAAAGTCCATCAATGTCCTTCATTAATCATGCACAATAACAGCCCTGACAGCTTGTCTATCAAACTTAAAAGTCACTCATGACGTTTATGATTCGTCTCGCCAAAACCTTTAGCGAAGTACGACGGCGGTTTCCCTGTGTCCAGAGTGGTGTGGCGTTAGACGATTTCCTTTTCCCGTATCTTAATCCACTTAAGGTCAATAAAATCGCCCCTGCTTGATTCCTGTGACCGTTGATTGAATGGAGGGAAACTGGCACCGGCGAAGAGCTATATGATTTGGGCAACAAAAGGGGGTCCACCAACTGTGGTTTCTAACACCTCTCGTACAGCGCTGTGAGCACCATCGACACGAATCGATACAACTATGAGATCGAGTGTCTATAATTGTCAGTTATGCTGGAAGGTGGTAACATCGGCACCTAATTGGAAAACAGTCAAACGCTGACAACACCACTCGGTGCCACTGAAGCGAACAGCATTCCTTTTGATCATATTCGACCCTCGTGGTAGCAGTGTCTTTCTACCCAAAGGCACCAACGACATTCTTGCAGATATTGCAGTTTGAAACAATAAAAAAAAAAGAAAAAAAAAAGAATCAACACCACCACCGCAATAAAACAAAATATAAGATCCAGACACAATAACGATTGGTTTGTTTGTTTGTGTTTGTTTGGATTGTATTTTGTGAAATCTAAAAACAATACGGCAAACAAATGTCATGGGACATTTACAAAGGGGAAACACACACACACACACACACACACACACACACACACACACACACAGGTAGTAGTATTCATATTTTGCTACAGCTGATGGCAATGGACCAGGTTTTGTGCATACCTCTAACTACAACTGAAGAACGCTGTTCTGAGAGACTACGACTATTTGTCCGACATTGGAAGGCTCTTTCGTGTCTTAAGCCCAGTTCTCACTTGAACGATTTTTCGTACAACTGCGGTGCGACTAAAAGATTGTACAGCCGTGCGATTCCCGTACGAATTACCTAGGCCCCCCCCCCCCCCACAACCCCCCACCCCCCGCGCAGTCTCACTTGTGCAACTGCCATGCGACTGCCTTTCTGCACCGGGCTCGCATACGCTCGCATGAGATTTGCACAGGTTGCACGACAGTTGCACGGAAGTCTGATGGATGTCGCACGGGAGTCGCACGGGGTCCGCTGGGAGTCGCACATCTCGGCTCCCTTAAGACTCACTTACGACTCCCGTGCGACCTATCATACTGCCGTGCGACTGCTTTGCAACCTCTATGCGTCCAATGTGAACTGTGCGAACCTAGAGACAGCCGTACGATAATTTTAAACATTTGAAAAATGTCGCACCGGCATGCGACATGATAGGCCTCAGACTAGAGTTATCCACCCAATTGGTTGTCCAAAATACGGAAACTAATGCGAGAAAATATAGTTTTCTTGTGATGTGATTAATGGCTGGGGAGCTGCTTAGTATACTGGATTGTTACACTGGGTTTGACAGGTAAGAGGATGCAGTTAGTGAATATGTGCACTTGGTTTACACTGGATACTGCATAATGTCCCCCAGAGCACATTGAAGTCATGCAAAATTTGTGAAAAATGCACAGAAATTGGTGTGATTCGGTCCCTTAGCCCACGTGTGTTTGTTTACATTGATATAACGCGGAAAAGAGCTGGACAACAGAGGTCGTCCTTTTGAGTGTTCATTGGGCCCAGGCAGGTAATGTTTCCTGTGAAATGCTAATGGCCTGGTGAAATTAATAAAAATGCTACAGCCACTGGGGCTACATGAGAATACATAGTGAAATTAATTGTGGTCTGAGGCCACATGTCCGAAATACACACGACACCCCTACAGCGTGTGCGAATCATCAACATACTGCCGTGCGACTCCCGCACGCCCTATACGATTTGGTGGTCGCACGGAATTCGCGTAGAAAATCGTTCAAGTGAGAACGGAGTTTAACGTACGATTAATTAAACACTTGGCACAGAGAGAGAGACTTGAGAGAGAGAGAGAGAGAGAGAGAGAGAGAGAGAGAGAGAGAGAGAGAGAGAGAGAGAGAGAGAGAGAGAGAGAGAGAGAGAGAGAGAGAGAGAGAGAGAGAGAGAGAGAGAGAGAGAGAGAGACAGACAGACAGACGGATAGACAGAAACAGAGAGAGAGAGAGAGAGAGAGAGAGAGAGAGAGAGAGAGAGAGAGAGAGAGAGAGAGAGAGAAGGAGAGATGGTATCCGCTACAGCTACATGGGCACTACTACCAAAGAACAAAGAACAGCAAGAGATCATTTAAATACACGTGTCCATGGACAGAGCAATATATACAACGTCCTTTGATGTTTCAATCGTGGGACGGTGGTTGCACGCACTTCACGTGACCTCACTACCCCTGAACTATATCCCGTCTCCGTCATGTCAAATGAGCCAGTGTGAGAAACCGGCTGTCGATACAAGAGCTACGCATACTGATTAATAACAATATATGTTTTATACACTTTAATGTTAGGTCAGTTGTAAGAACCAAGCACCTATCGATGTAGCCCGAGTACTCTGACTGTAAGAGAGCTAGACGGGCATTTGGACACAAACACGCTCTCATTACAGTCAGAGACCAACCTATGTCTTTTTTTGGCAATTCCTGACTACCAAACGGTAGGCAACGAGTCCCGCTCTAATACCACAACAATCCTATGTTTGACGTCAAATACCTTTACATCAATCATTTTCGAGTTAAGTGATACAAAAAAATCCACATATTAATCACTAATACACATACTACAGAAAGAAACCCGACAGCACCCACATTCAGCTACGCTTCGTGACACTCCGTCGCAACAATTACAAAGCTCGGCGATCTATTTCGAGACTGGGCGATTCCGCCTTGTGCAGCAGTTACAGGGGTCGTCTCATAAGAGGGGGCAGTACGTAGCACATACTTTTGCCGTATCCTGTCGATAACACCCCAAATGTATCCTTCAAATTCAAAATGGAATCAATAATGTGTAATTGTTTTGGTTTAATGACGTAATGAAATCCAAATTCATCCAAAACGCAACTCTTCCATGTTGTAACTTCGCTTGATATGAGACGGCCCCTGTAACTGCTGCACAAGGCGGAATCGCCCAGTGCGCGATCACGTGGTCTACGTCTCGAAATAGATCGCCGAGCTTTGCAATTGTTGCGACGGAGTGTCACGAAGCGTAGCTGAATGTGGGTGCTGTCGGGTTTCTTTCTGTAGTAAGTGTATTAGTGATTAATATGTGGATTTTTTTGTATCACTTAACTCGAAAATGATTGATGTAAAGGTATTTGACGTCAAACATAGGATTGTTGTGGTATTAGAGCGGGACTCGTTGCCTACCGTTTGGTAGTCAGGAATTGCCAAAAAAAGACATAGGTTGGTCTCTGACTGTAATGAGAGCGTGTTTATGTCCAAATGTCCGTCTAGCTCTCTTACAGTCAGAGTACTCGGGCTACTATCGATGTAGTCATCAGAGTATGTCCTAGAAATTACTTATTTTACCTTTAATAAAAATGTTTTTATTTATGTTCGCATCAAAACCAAACACCAATCCCAACATATACGTATTTACATCGATTTCATCATATAAACTGAAAAAACCCCGCAGGTACATTTAATATTTTCCCACACAATCGATTATGGATTTTTATCATCGATCATCACACCTGTAGAGCCAAGCCGATCAATTTTCGATTATAATCGATCATTGCAACATCACTAATACATATGCAATATACTAGTATTTTAATTCATGAAACAAGCTTGCTATCATACACTGTGAAGTGCAGAACTGGTTGAAATCGGATGTGAAAGCGGGGGCTGGGGGTGGAGGGGGCGTGGTCACGACTCTAAGGAACATATCCGTGTCCAATAAAACATATTTTTATAATCCCCAATCGCCATTTTATTGCACCTGGTCAAGTATTCGAGTGCTTGATAAATAGCTTGCTTTCAATACAACTGTCGTTTTTTATGGTTTAATTAGAGGACCATGTCCAAAGACAAGTAAGTCAATCAATAAACCGTAAGCAACGTCTTTGCATTCAACAAATGTTTAAGCACGCCTGCTCTGGGCACATCTTCTAAATCTGCTGTAGGGATTGACTCAAATAAAGTCTCTAAATGAAGATTATGATGTAACAGTTTTCTGTTCCTGTTCTGGTGTGTTTTGTGCGTGTGTGTGTGCGTGTGTGTGTGTGTGTGTGTGTGTGTTAGCGCGCGTGTGTACGTACATACGTGCGAGCGTGTGTGTGTATGTTTGTGTTTATGTGTGTGTTTATGTGTGTGTGTGTGTGTGTTTGTGGGGTGGGGTGTGTGATCACTGTGGATCACTAGAACAAAAATTAAGATTCGGCTGGAAATACAAACCCACAAATGGTATGGATATTTATTTTGCCCGTTTGATCCTTGATGGCAGTAAAATCAGCTCGCCTATAATTATCTGTCTCGAAGACTTAGTTGCGTGACCACAAATGATAGAAATATGGCAATGATGGATTTACGGTTCAGACGCTAGTGATGTCTTCCGACACGGGCGCATTTCTCCAGTGGGTAATGCTGTTAGTCGAATGCATTATATTAATTGACTTCTGATAGAATTACCTACAGCGCTGGGTGTATGTGTGCACTTTGTAGAAGGCCGTGGTGATTCTCTGGGGTTCCCTGACGTTCTCACTTTTAACAGCAACACGACAGGATTTGCATTTAATGCTGGAATGTCTGTGCAATATGAAGGGCAGTGTGACCAGTTCCATTGGTTTGATTTTATTGTCGTTCGGAGAGGGTTGCTAAATCAGATTCGAGTTTCATGAATGTCATAATTTGGATATCACATCATTTTAATAGGTATAGATATTGAGTTAGTATACTCCAACTACTGGAAAAGGTATAACTTGATTTTGACAGTACTATTCTGGTGGAGGTGTGTGTGTGTGTGTGTGTGTGTGTGTGTGTGTGTGTGTGTTGTGTGTGTGTGTGTGTTTGTTTGTTTGTTTGTGTGTGTGTGTGTGGTTTGTGTGTGTGTGTGTG
>NC_054707.1:71340319-71390319 GCF_016097555.1 Gigantopelta aegis | reverse complement strand
CCATCCTTAAACCCGGTATCTACCATCCTTATAACCGGTACCTACCATCCTTATACCCGGTATCTACCATCCTGATACCCGGTACCTATCATCCTTAAACCCGGTACCTATCATCCTTAAACCCGGTACCTATCATCCTTAAACCCAATATCTACCATCCTTAAACCCAGTATCTACCATCCTTATACCCGGTATCTACCATCATTATACCCGGTATCTACCATCATTATACCCGGTATCTACCATCCTTATACCCGGTATCTACCATCCTTAAACCCAGTACCTACCATCCTTAAACCCGGTACCTACCATCCTTAAACCCGGTATCAACCATTCTTAAACCCAATATCTACCATCCTTATACCCGGTACCTACCATCCTTAAACCCGGTATCTACCATCCGTATTCCCGGTATCTACCATCCGTATTCCCGGTATCTACCATCCTTAAACCCGGTACCTACCATCCTAATACCCGGTATCTACCATCCTTATACCCGGTACCTACCATCCTTATACCCGGCACCTACCCTCCTTATACCCGGCACCTACCCTCCTTATACCCTGCACCTACCCTCCTTATACCCTGTACCTACCCTCCTTATACCCGGTATATACCATCCTTATACCCGGCACCTACCCTCCTTATACCCGGTACCTACCCTCCTTATACCCGGTATCTACCATCCTTATACCCGGTATCTACCATCCTTAAACCCGGTATTTACCATCCTTATACCCGGTATCTACCATCCTTAAACCCAGTACCTACCATCCTTAAACCCGGTATCAACCATTCTTAAACCCGGTATCTACCATCCTTATACCCGGTACCTACCATCCTTATACCCGGTATCTACCATCATTATACCCGGTACCTATCATCCTTAAACCCGGACCTATCATCCTTAAACCCAATATCTACCATCCTTATACCCGGTACCTACCATCCTTAAACCCAGTATCTACCATCCTTATACCCAGTATCTACCATCCTTATACCCAGTATCTACCATCATTATACCCGGTATCTACCATCCTTATACCCGGTATCTACCATCCTTAAACCCGGTATCTACCATCCTTATACCCGGTATCTACCATCCTTAAACCCTGTACCTACCATCCATAAACCCAGTACCTACCATCCTTAAACCCGGTATCAACCATTCTTAAACCCAATATCTACCATCCTTATACCCGGTACCTACCATCCTTAAACCCGGTATCTACCATCCTTAAACCCGGTATCTACCATCCTTAAACCCGGTATCTACCATCCTTATACCCGGTACCTACCATCCTTATACCCGGTACCTACCATCCTTAAACCCGGTATCTACCATCCGTATTCCCGGTATCTACCATCCTTAAACCCGGTACCTACCATCCTAATACCCGGTATCTACCATCCTTATACCCGGTATCTACCATCCTTATACCCGGTATCTACCATCCTTATACCCGGTACCTACCATCCTTAAACCCGGTATCTACCATCCTTATACCCGGTATTTACCATCCTTAAACCCGGTATCTACCATCCTTATACCCGGTACCTACCATCCTTATACCCGGTATCTACCATCGTTATACCCGGTACCCTGTGGTAAAGCGCTCACTTGATGCGCGGTCGGTTTGGGATCGACCCCCGTCAGTGGGCCCATTGGGCTATTTCTCGCTCCAGCCAGTGAACCACGACTGGTACATCAAAGGCCGTTGTATGTGCTATCCTGTCTATGCGATGGTGCATATAAAAGATCCCTTGCTGCTACTCGAAAAGAGAAGCCCATGAAGTGGCGACAGCGGGTTTCCTCCCTCAGTATCTGTGTGGTCCTTAGCCATATGTCCGATACTATATAACCGTAAAAAAAATGTGTTGAGCGCGTCGTTAAATAAAACATTTCCTTCCTTCGTGTTAAATCAATACCGTGAAAATTATGTTCGCCAGCTCTTGAATTAAAGAGAACGTCAAAAACTCGGTTTTACAACTTTCATTAATAAGGTATAGGTAATCCGTAATTTCTTGTAGTTCATTAGTTCCTCTCTAAATACCTTAGAAAGAGATCGATACTAATCAACACTGAATTATATCCTAATTATGACATATAGTAATTCGATTTGAGAATATCGTTTCTTGTGATCCTAAAATCAAACTGGTGACACGAACTATTGATAATAATGAAAGAAGGAAGGAAATGGTTTATTTAACTCAACACATTCTATTTACGGTTATACGACGTCGAATATCCAGATATTGAGGGAGGAAACCCGCTGCCGCCACTTCATGGGCTACTCTTTTCAATTAGCAGCAAGGGATTTTTTTATATGCACCATCCCATAGACAGGATAGCACATACCACGGTCTTTGATATACCAGTCGCGGTGCACTGGCTCGAGCGAGAAATAGCCCAATGGGCCCACTGACGGGGATCGATCCCAAACCGACCGCGTGTCAAGCTTGCGCTTTACCACTGGGCTAAATCTCGCCCCATATTGAAAGAGGATTATTTGCAGCTCAGACTAAACGGCGTGGACCACATCTCAGTTATGAACCGGACATTTTGATTTGGAAATTTGACCTTATTAAAAACATGCCCAAGCAGTATTAAATCATGTTAATACAGCGTCAATGGAAACAGTGTATCTAGTTTGATGATACATTTCTAAGAGTATTCTCTGGTCAACACACGTATAATTAATTGTGACCGCTCTAACAGTATATGTACTGATGCATAGACGGACGGACAGACGGACGGACGGACGTGCATACAGGCGGGTAGATCAACAGGCGGGTAGATCAACAGGCGGCACGACGGACGGACGAACTGACATGCTTCTGTTTACAGATATTATAGACACAGATCAAAAGGAATAATCGACCGAAAGGTTTGCATTAACAGGCGACTTTTTATGCCTAAAAATAGTGTACTGTTATATATAAGGTATGCACAATATTTGATAAATGAACTAATTTGGCAACAAATTTGCATGAATGCTGCAAGGACATACTTGTATGATTTGCCCTTAATAATCGGATGACTGTTCCAGAAAATGTGCTTCATAGCAGATAAAAGTTAAAGTTCGTTTTGTTTAACGCAACTAGAGCACATTGATTAATGAATCATCGGCTATTGGATGTCAAACATTTGGTAATTCTGATTCGTAGTCATCAGAGGAAACCCGCTACATGTTCACATAAGCAGCAAGGGTTCTTTTATATGCACTTTCCCACAGACAGGAAAGCACATACCACAGCCTTTGACCAGTTGTGGTGCACTGTTTGAAACTAGAAATAGATCAAGAGCCCACTGGCGAGGATCAATCCCAGACCGACAGCGCATCAGACGAGCGCTGTATCACTGGGCTACGTCCCTCCATTCAGAGCAGATAGGCTACAACTGAAAATAAGCCAGGTTTGCATAAAATCGCAGATCCTCGCAAACCAGAAGCAGATGTCAAGTTCCCACACAGTCATAAACTGTGCATGCCGAAAGATTAAATAATATATTAAATAATCACTCCGTTGATGAAAGGAAAAGAAAGGAATGTTTATTTAATAATAAAATAGCTCAGCACGTATTAAACTACACTGCAATTATTTTGGTGTCTAACATATATGTCTACATTTGGTCTAGAGAATAAAAAAGAAAACCCGCTGCCACCACACTGGTTACTCGAAATGCCTTAAGGAATGTTTTGTTTTCATTTTCCTATAGACAGCATAAACCGCTACCTTCGATGCATGACTCGCATGGCATTTCTTGACAGTCGACACAAAGAACAAAATTAGTCCATTCTCCATCCCCTGGTGCCCGAAACCTTAGTGGTATAGGGGCGTGTTAAAAGGGTACTCTCTCTCTCTCTCTCTCTCTCTCTCTCTCTCTCTCTCTCTCTCTCTCTCTCTCTCTCTCTCTCTCTCTCTCCATCCCCACCTCCCGCCCATAGACAATACATTCCAAATGTCAGTCGAATTGGGATGTACAACAACATTTTATGTTTCAATGACTGCGTTGTTTGGGGCCGTTCAAGAATTATGTTAGGCAAAATCTAGCAATCCTTGCACCCCCACTCCCGCCCCACAACGTTTTGTAACGGTAAAAACACTCTCCGTCATACATTACGTAAACCTCAAGAGTGTCACCCACCCCAGCCGTTCGCTTTCAGTGTGATGCCAAAACCAGCGTGGGGCGTATCTCAGTGGTAGATTTCGCCTAATGCACGACGGATCTAGGATCGATACCTGTCGTTAGGCCGATTGGGCTATATCTCGTTCCAACAAAATGTCCTTCTGTACGGCTGGCGTAACAAAGGCCGTGTTATGTACTATCCTGACTTAGAGGGTACAGATGAAAGATTCCTTGCTACTAACCGACAAAAAGTAACTCATATATACTAAAAGGCAAAAGTTATTGTGACATACAAAAGTAAAAGATAATTGATGATAAGTTGTCACTGCCGTCTATGAAACGTTATAACATGGAAAGAGAAATGTCCGAAGGTATGGAAACGAGCAATAGTCCATGAAAAGGGCGCACCTGTCATATGCAAATGAGCCACATTACTAGAGAGGGTCCAGAGCGACGTTCACACAGTCAGTAGCGAGTGTGTCCACTTTGAGCATTGATACAGGCCTGGTACCGTTGTCTCATTGAGGCAAATAAACGCTGGAAAAAGGGATGGTACGGGCTGTGAGGGTTGCTGGCTGGAACCTGTTTCGCAGATGCGTGGTTCGGATACATGTGTCTTGGTGAGGAGTTGTCACGGGTGGTCGGCCGCTACGGGGCGGTCCCTGACCTGGCTCTTTTGTTGGCATCGTTGCCATAAGTGCCATATGGTGTTTCTGTGGATGTTGAGTTGACGTGCGACGTCACGCTGCAAGGTGCCAAATTCAAGCATTCCTATGACTCGCCATCTGTCATTTTCACTGAGGCGTGGCATGACACAATTGCATCAAACAGTTCACTAATGGTGATCCTTTTAAACCAGTATCATTAACACCATGTAACCGTAATTAAATTACGTTGAGTGATTTGTTAAATAAAACATTTCTTTCTGGTGTTTTATTATTATTATTTGTTTTTATATATTTGTTAAATATTAAGAAATATTTTTAAATCGGACACATTTCCAATATTGTCCCTTGGTGTATTGGGTAGGTTAGTTTACAGATATGATCATCAATATTGTAGGTGTCCTCTATAGGTAGTACTAAAGCAAATAACTTCCGGGTTGGTCAAAGTTCGAGATGAACCCAACTTTTGATAGAGAAGTGAACACCACCAGTCCTGTGATTGGTGATAAATGTGTGTGTTGGTTGTAATAAGAAAATAGTTTCATCTGTGCAAAAAAAAATGTAAGCAATTTTGTTTCATCTGGTACCACTGTGTCAAATAGCCTTGTGTTTGAAACATGTGAGGGGTATCTGTAAAAAAAAAAGTACTCGAATTATGTGTGGTATTTGGGTAGTCATAGATGCTACCCGTTATCTCAGAAATGAGCAGCTTGACCCCCAATTTTTTTCTGATTCACTTTAAGGGTGAGGGGTGGTAGTATTTATATCCGTGGCGTTTATATCGATTGATACGCTGCATGTAGGAGTTTTAGCCACATATGTTACTAGTGTCGTCTATGGAATTTGAATTGGTAGTATATATCCTTTAAACGTTGTACCCCTCCCTGAATACTGTAGGCGCCCATTTTAAACACTGCATCCATCCTAGAAAAATCTTGAATTCGTCCCCAATTTATTTACAGAGCCAAATAAATTGAAGACAACGCATGCTGTGGCCGAACCCAGCGTGCTTTGTTAGCGCGGAATCAATGTACAAATTCAACTATGAAAGCAATTTGTAAAATTCACCACGCATACCCAATATTTGATTATGGTCTCACTAACCACATTTGGCATGGTTTATTCCTATTTAAGCCATTGAGTCTTCTCGAGGTGTGAAATGCATTTAACGAGTTCATCGATACAGGAATGAACAGGGTCATTCTCGTCTCACGCCTTTTCCCTTATAGTCAAGGCATGTGTTGTGAAAATAACGTCACTTGTACAATGTAGAGGTAAATCATTATAAAAGGTTCAAGATGTTTCATAATATCCCCCACCCCCACCCCCATGTTATGGTCCACTGCAACAATGAATTTTAGTCTTCAAAAAATAAGACCTTTTGTTATTAAAGGCACGAGTACCCACAAATAACACTCTTGGTAATTAATGCTATGGCTATATGTATGTATGTATGATCGATCCGTCCAAAAGTCCGTCTAGCTCTCAAATAGCAGAGTACTCGGGCTAGTCCCTGACATATCATCAAGAACAACACCGTAACATTATTGCAGGGGTGGGACGTAGCCCAGTAGCAAAGCGTTCCGTTGGTGCGCGATCGGTCTGGAATCGATATCCGTCGGTGGGGCCCACTGGGCTATTTCTCGCTCCAACCAGTGCACCACGACTGGTATATCAAAGGCTGTGGTATGTGGTATCCGATCTGTAGGATGGTGCATCTAATCGAAAAAGAGTAGCCCATGAAGTGGCGACAGCGGGTTTTCTCTCTCAATATATGTGTGGTCCTTACAAATAGGTCCGACGCCATATAACCGTAAATAAAATGTGTTGAGTGCGTCGTTAAATAAAACATTCCCTTCCTTTAACATCGTTGTCATTGTTGAAACTACAAGTACAAGTAGGCCTATGCATCAAAACGTTTATCGAAACATGGACTACATTATAAAATATTATGTTATTATGTAAACAAAATAAAATAAATAATAATAATAATAATACTAATAAATATATATATAATACAAAAATAAAAAATAATAATAACATAATAAATAACTTACCATTATTAAGATGTAAGTTACGGCAGTTAGTAACTCATGGCGTTGTTAAGCAACGCTAACATGTCATCGTATTGTTTACGTCATTTTATGTTATTTTAAGAATTAGCAACTACCTGTCCATTATTTTGTTTGGAGAATAATCGACGCCTTTTGTTGATTACAAACCAATTAAAAATTGAACGTGATATATATAATAATATATAATTTTTTTTATTAACTATTGAACTCTGTCTTGAGACCAAGTAAAAGGTGAATCCCCAGTCTACGGTTCGGCGTTTTCCGACAGTAGCCGAATGAGTGAATTTCTATGAAAAAACAAAACAAAATAATAATAAAATAGTAAAATAAAATAATAATAATAATAATAATAATAATAATAATAATAATAAAAATAAAATAAAATAAAAATAATAATAATAAAATAATTTTTTAAAAATGCCTGCCTGTTATTTGTTTGTATGTTTGTTGTGGGGTTTTTCTATACACGTTAAAGGAAGGGACAATTAAGGCATTTGGCCTGGTATGCATATTCAACGATATATAATGCACATTATTGTTTAATATCAACAAGTATAATCGTATAATTAATTAATAAAACGCTTAAAAATGTGACGGCTGTTATATATAACAGGCGCAGCCATTTTGTACCATCCCAGTGAATACGCACTCTGGCGAGCTGGTGGTTACGTAATACGTAACGTGTCACGTCAGAAATTAGTCTTCGAAATGAAGAAACAAAACATACCTGATTTTTGCGGATGCATCGCAATGTTCTGTAATAATATCCATCCCAGTAAGCCGGCAACAAGTACATATATTATTTTTCAATACAAAACAAGCCACCATTGTCAAAGTGTTGAAATAACTATTATATTTTGTTCATAAATTAACCCACGTACTGAAATAATAATCATTGTGTGGTCTTGGTTAATTGGTCTTTTCTTTCCGTGGCCTGTACCTGTGGTTCCTGATTGGCAGGTGTATATTTAGACGGTCCCCAGACACTGTGTCTAGAAACACTAAAAAGACGTGCCTCTTTTATTAAGATCACAAGGTATTGTCTGATAGCCGCGCGGTCGCCCCTCAAATCGTAATGGACATTATCACTTCAGTACTGTAAGTAATTCTGTAAAACCCTTGATTAAGTGGACTTTCCCATCTAAAATCACAAAACTGACCAATTACGTAGTTCCAAAGAAAAGAAAATTATCACTTGGGTAACGTGAGTGGTCGTTTTTTCTCGAACGTACCCTACCAATAGGCCTAATAATAAGCATTTTTTCTTTGGATTTTTTAAAGAGAAAAATACTATATCTCCATTTCGTTCTATTGATGCAAATTGAAATATAATTAGTTAAATAGTTTATTATACGATCAAGTCCTTTATGTGGTTTTACAAGTCAGGTTGATGAAAGCGAAGCGCCTTGTAAATTAGAGCGTTTGTTTACACTGTGCTTAAGAGGAGTTCGACTGAGCTGATGTCACTTCGCCCCAAGCTATACCACCGGACGTCACAAAAACGAAACAAAATAGCTGCTCCCCAGTTAGCAGGAATAATCTTGTTTTTTTATTAACTCTAAAATTACGCGTTTTTCATTTGTTAAAGTGTCAGTATGTGTTGGTGGTCCGTGTATGCATCTTTCCAACACATAAGGCTCTTGTTGGAGTTTACCATCCCTTTAAAGTGTCAGTATGTGTTGGTGGTCCGTGTATGCATCTTTCCAACACATAAGGCTCTTGTTGGAGTTTACCATCCCTTTAAAGTGTCAGTATGTGTTGGTGGTCCGTGTATGCATCTTTCCAACACATAAGGCTCTTGTTGGAGTTTACCATCCCTTTAAAGTTACAGTCTCTGCTTACCATATTATAACACCATGTACAAATATGAAATACAGGCTCAAATGCACTTTTAAAAAAAACGTGTGTGTGTTCGCTATCAACGGAGATCACCAAATGTATACGCTCGATTCGTCGCCTGTGCCGCCATTGCTCGGCAAAGCACAAACGACAGCCTGTTGTCAGTTTCAGTTAGGGACGGTCCATAAATGTCAATGGTTTTCATAATCCTAACAACGTTAGGATTGGGTTTGACCCCCTACCCCCCCCCCCCCCCCCCCCTAATCCTAACATAAAAACATTGATATAATGTGTACGAAACATTGACCTTCGATGGACCGATGTTTTACCTGAAAAGCAATCCGAACATGGCTTTTACCCCCTCCCCCCCTTCCGAACATTGTTCGGATTGTGAAGCACATCGATATTTATGAACCGTCCCTTAACACGTGCGTTTGCGGATTTGAAATTGTAGGGGTCGTCTCAAAAAATGAAATGAGAAATCTTGCGCTGTATAGAGAACGGTATTCTATACAGTACTAGAATCTTTCGTTTAAACCGGTTTGATCTTGCCAACGTGTATTATCGACAATCGTACTTTCCTATTTCAGAATTAATCTTTTCTAAAGTGTTAGTAGAACTTTCAAAGTTTAGTTTGTATAACACATTGAGCATGCATATTATTTTTATATAAAATATACTAAAGCAGACATTGGACGTTTTCACTTCTTAATTTTACGAGTGTTATAATCAACAAATTCAAATAAATATTCTTTCGTATGGAAAGGGTAAAGTTAGTTTATTTTGTTTAACGACATTAATGTTAGAGCATATTGATTTATTAATCAATCAAGGGGTAGGGTATTGGGGGTCGAAACACTTACCTGCCTAAGCTAAACAAAATTGAAATATATTTTCTGGGGGAGCATGACCCCATATAAACTTCGCTCAGCACAGTCTGTAACCCCCAACCCCGCTAAAAATCCTTGCACACGGGCCTTGGAAACCTTTAAAAACATTTTTAACAAGGGATCGTTTATATGCACCATCCCACAGACAGGGTATCACATACCATGGCCTTTTATATACCAATCATGGCGCACTGGCTGAAACGTGCCCGCCGATGGGGATCGATCCTAGACCAACCGCGCAATTACCCCCCCCCCCCCCACCCACACACTTTTAGGTCTAAGTAATAAATGGAAATAACATATAGTCTTGATAAATGATATGTAAATCGAATACACCGACATCTTCCTCTACCCTTAGAGCGTTACATAATTACTGACGCCCCCTTACATGTAACGCGTATGCCAAACGATGGCCACTGTTAAAAGTTCAAGGCAAATCCCCCACCGACCCCTGGAAAGATGTTGTACAATACCTCTATGGATATAAATATGTTTTGAAGATATGAGACGACCCCTCAGTCAAGACAGTTAAATCTGTTCAAAATCACGTGTCACGGGGATCCTACAATACCCGTAACTGAATGAAACACGATTATCCAAATATCTCTCCTAACTGTATATCTATTAGATCTCTCTGTAACGGGCAGTTATACCCGCGTGGTATGATCAGAGATAAGATCTTATATACGGTATATGTAATATAGCACGTTTAGTTAACTAGAAAACACAACAAAAACACTATACACTTTGGAATCTGTATTACTACTACGCAGACAAATGTACTGCCGCAGTAGTTAATTAACAACAACAAATATAATAACAACCCAGAACTAATCACTAGGTGTCTAGTTTACACAATATTCTAATCACTTCACCGTGACACAACACCCACACGTGTGATAATTGAGAAACGCTTCCAGGGGAACTTAATTAATAAAGGAATTACAACTCTATTCCTAACTGGTTAATTTTTAATTAACCCATAACTACTCATTCAGTAACCTTGTAATACAGACTTAATACTGGTACCTATCACAATAAAGACAATAGCCTACAGTTTACCTAGGTCCGCTAGGATGACTGGTTAAGCTTTATATATATTAGAACAGTGAGCCTACAGCTTACTGCGTCAGATTACCGGCAGCACTGTCTAAATAATATTGGTATAATACAGTATTAAAATATTTAAAGTCAAATCAATCACATCAAGGTTATACACAGAGCAGAAATAAAATATTTACCAGTCCGGACGGACAACGATCCCCTGGAGCCTTCCTTTTGTTTCTCCCTGATATCTCTAAAACCCTAGCTATTTATCATAAAAGCCGAATATCGCCTGGGGGTACATCGCGGCACCGAATACCTACAAGTGATATTTCCACAGCGACCAAGACGACAATTTTCCTTAGATGGCCAGACTTGCTGACGCCTAGTCGCCAAAATCACGGTCGTAAAAACCGCACTCGTGGAGGTATTACGTAACTACTGGCCACATGGCCTCCGCACCTGGTCTGGATGTGTATTGGAAAGTACAGCTCGACCACTGTTGCGCAGAGGTATTACGTAACAAAGTGTCCACCTGGGCTTAAGTGCATATTGAGACTGCACACGGCCCTCTAAAACAATTAATATCGCCACAGGCGAAAAGAAATAAGAGCATGTACCGTCACACACCCCCACCTCAAAAAGGATATTTCCTCTACTCTAGGAATAGGGAAATATACTACATTTAAACAAAAACGTGCGTTAACCGACGCATGCCGGGCATTTATAACACATGTAATAAGGTGACTACCAGTAATCACACTGAGTCTCTGAGTCCCTGGTATACAATTAAAATATATAAAAACAAAACAGAAATCAAGAATGTCAACACATTACCAGAACGTTCAAACTTCGGGACAGGGCATCAGCGACCTTACATTGGATGTGCCCTTGATATGTTCAGTGGTAATTGGAATTCCTGCAGAAGAAGACTCCATCTCAAACTTTCTTGGTTGGTGGCTTTCATTCTGTGAATGAAAAGTGAGCGGATTATGGTCCGTAAAGACCACCACTTGATGCAAATTGCCAATTTCAAAACATATGGGAATGCTAAAAGCTTGTACATGGCAAAAATAAAAAATAAAATAGTGGATTAGTTCACCTGCCGCTCCCGTTAAACTTACAGATAAGAAAACTTTCAGGATCCCCAAAAATTATTAAAAAAAATAAGTGTAAGGGTGTGTATTTATAATCCAAAAAGTTTATCAAAATTGATACGTTGCAGGTAGCGAAAAATAAAAAAATATGTCCATTGTCGTAAAGTTTGTATAACACATTGAGCATGCATATTATTTTTATATAAATATCCTAAAGCATACATTGGACGTTTTCACTTCTTAATTTTACGAGTGTTTTATAATCAACAAATTCAAATAAATATTCTTTCGTATGGAAAGGGTAAGTTAGTTTATTTTGTTTAACGACATTAATGTTAGAGCATATTGATTTTTAATCATCAAGGGGTAGGGTAAATTGGGGGTCGAAACACTTACCTTGCCTAATCTAAACAAAATTGAAATATATTTTCTGGGGGAGCATGACCCCATATAAACTTCGCTCAGCACAGTCTGTAACCCCCACCCGCTAAAAATCCTTGCACACGGGCCTTGGAAACCTTTAAAACATTTTTTAACAAGGGATCGTTTATAGCACCATCCCACAGACAGGGGTATCACATACCATGTGCCTTTTATATACCATCATGGCGCACTGGCTGAAACGTGCCCCGCCGATGGTGGATCGATCCTATACCAACCGCGCAATTACCCCCCCCCCCCCCCACCCACACACTTTTAGGTCTAAGTAATAAATGGAAATAACATATAGTCTTGATAAATGATATGTAAATCGAATACACCGACATCTTCCTCTACCCTTAGAGCGTTACATAATTACTGACGCCCCCTTACATTTAAGCGTATGCCAACCGATGGCCACTGTTAAAAGTTCAAGGGCAAATCCCCCACCGACCCCGGGAAAGATGTTGTACAATACCTCTATGGATATAAATATGTTTTTGAAGATATGAGACGACCCCTCAGTCAAGACAGTTAAATCTGTTCAAAATCACGTGTCACGGGGATCCTACAATACCCGTAACTGAATGAAACACGATTATCCAAATATCTCTCCTAACTGTATATCTATTAGATCTCTCTGTAACGGGCAGTTTATACCCGCGTGGTATGATCAGAGATAAGATCTTATATACGGTATATGTAATATAGCACGTTTTAGTTAACTAGAAAACACAACAAAAACACTATACACTTTTGGAATCTGTATTACTACTACGCAGACAAATGTACTGCCGCAGTAGTTAATTAACAACAACAAATATAATAACAACCCAGAACTAATCACTTAATTAGTTAATCACTAGGTGTCTAGTTTACACAATATTCTAATCACTTCACCGTGACACAACACCCACACGTGTGATCATTGAGAAACGCTTCCAGGGGAACTTAATTAATAAAGGAATTACAACTCTATTCCTAACTGGTTAATTTTTAATTAACCCATAACTACTCATTCAGTAACCTTGTAATACAGACTTAATACTGGTACCTATCACAATAAAGACAATAGCCTACAGTTTACCTAGGTCCGCTAGGATGACTGGTTAAGCTTTATATATATTAGAACAGTGAGCCTACAGCTTACTGCGTCAGATTACCGGCAGCACTGTCTAAATAATATTGGTATAATACAGTATTAAAATATTTAAAGTCAAATCAATCACATCAAGGTTATACACAGAGCAGAAATAAAATATTTACCAGTCCGGACGGACAACGATCCCCTGGAGCCTTCCTTTTGTTTCTCCCTGATATCTCTAAAACCTAGCTATTTATCATAAAGCCGAATATCGCCTGGGGTACATCGCGGCATCCCGAATACCTACAAGTGATATTTCCACAGCGACCAAGACGACAATTTTCCTTAGATGGCCAGACTTGCTGACGCCTAGTCGCCAAAATCACGGTCGTAAAAACCGCACTCGTGGAGGTATTACGTAACTACTGGCCACATGGCCTCCGCACCTGGTCTGGATGTGTATTGGAAAGTACAGCTCGACCACTGTTGCGCAGAGGTATTACGTAACAAAGTGTCCACCTGGGCTTAAGTGCATATTGAGACTGCACACGGCCCTCTAAAACAATTAATATCGCCACAGGCGAAAAGAAATAAGAGCATGTACCGTCACACACCCCCACCTCAAAAAGGATATTTCCTCTACTCTAGGAATAGGGAAATATACTACATTTAAACAAAACGTGCGTTAACCGACGCATCCGGGCATTTATAACACATGTAATAAGGTGACTACCAGTAATCACACTGAGTCTCTGAGTCCCTGGTATACAATAAAATATATAAAAACAAAACAGAAATCAAGAATGTCAACACATTACCAGAACGTTCAACTTCGGGACAGGGCATCAGCGATTACATTGGATGTGCCCTTGATATGTTCAGTGGTAATTGGGAATTCCTGCAGAAGAAGACTCCATCTCAAAACTTTCTTGTTGGTGGCTTTCATTCTGTGAATGAAAGTGAGCGGATTATGGTCCGTAAAGACCACCACTTGATGCACTGCCAATTTCACGTAGATCTGAGAATGCTTCAGAGCTTGTACCATGGCCAAAGCTTCCTTCTCTATAGTGGAATAGTTCACCTGGTGTTTGTCAAACTTTTTGGAGAAGAAACTTACAGGATGGTCCAGTCCATTTTCGTCTTCCTGGAACAGCACAGCTCCAGCTCCCACGACACTGGCATCCACAGCCAGCTTGAAAGGCATTCGGTAGTCTGGCGCTGCCATCACGGGAGACGAGGAGAACATCTGCTTGAGACGGTTGAATGACTTCTCGCATTCATCGGACCACTGGAACTTCTTTTCCTTCTTTTTCCGTGCCGCACGTTTTCCAGGTTTTCTCCGATAGGCATGCTGTCGAATCGGTGTAGCGTTGGGTTCCAAGCGCACATCCTGGATTAAGGTATTGGTAACCGTTGGAAAGTCCTGACAAATGGAAACATTGTCTTGTATCAACGTAGTCAACTTTGCTCGCTGGGTGCTGTGAAGGTGCTGTAGATAAGAACTCAAGTCTGCTAGAGTCTGGCTGTTGGTTAACTTGATCTCTGCAGTCTTGGCGTCATCACAGGAAGTTGAGTGACTCTCAATTTGGACAGGCAACACTGGAACTATCGGCAGTCTGTCAAAATAACCTTTTAGCAAATTGATGTGACAATATCTACTTTTCCTAACCCTATCAGGAGTGTTTATCACATACCCTGTCTCATTAACCCGTTTGTGCACAACATAGGGACCGAAATACCGGTTCTGTAATGAACCCCGTTTAATGGGAAGGTACAGCAGCACTTTATCCCCTGGTTTAAATTCCCGACTCTTAGCCTTCCTATCAAACACTGATTTTATTTTGCTTCCTAGCCAGTTCGGTCGCCTGCCACAACCTATCTCTAACTCTCCCTACATAAATCAGCATGTTTTCGGCATTATCCTTGTCTAACCAACTATCTTTTACCAATTTGAGAGGGCCTCGGGCTGAATGCCCATAGACCAACTCAAATGGGGTGAATCCTAAGGATTCTTGCTTAGCATCCCGTGCTGCGAACAACACGAACGGAATTGACTGGTCCCAGTCAGTACCATTGTCGAAACAATGGCAGCGGAGCATACTTTTCATGCTCTGGTGGAAACGTTCTATTGCGCCCTGGCTCCCAGGGTGGAATGCAGCAGAACGAATCTGGCGTATATCTAACATAGACAGTACTTGCTGGATTAACTTGCTCATAAAGTTCGTACCCCGGTCGCTTTGAATTTCACCTGGTAAGCCCGTATACGTGATGTACTTAAGGAGTGCACTACCTACAACAGACGCAGTAACCTTCCTTAAGGGAATCGCCTCTGGAAAACGCGTAGTTAAGCACATAATTGTTAACAAGAATTGGTTGCCTGAACGCGTTTTCAGTAATGGACCCACGACATCTATTAACACTTTTGAAAAGGCTTCCCCAACTATGGGAACCTTCTGCAGGGGATAGGGAGGAATTAGCTGATTTGGTTTGCCCACAACCTGACACACATGACATGACATACAGTGCTTACTGACATCTGCAAACATTCCCTTCCAATAAAACTCTGAGGCAAGTTTACTATGAGTTTTATTCCGCCCTAAATGGCCAGCAAACACGTCCTCATGTGCTAACAATAACAATGACGGACGGTACTTAGAGGGCACCACAATTCTACATCTTGTCACACATTCCTCACTATCAGGCACAACCTTTTCCACACTCTTATTCATTAATAGTCCCTTGTCCATATAATACCCTGACATCTGATCCTCCATCTCACCCTCAGTTAACAATGTAGTGTGAGCTGCCAACAAACTTGGATAAGCCCCCTGCTCTAGGATTAACTCTTGTCTATTACAAGGTAAGTCCCCTCTATCAAACACAACTGGTTCAATTCCCCTCTGCGGGAGATCAACAGGTTCCACCAAATTTAATTCCTCAGTTGATTTATCTACCATTTTACTGATAACCTCATCCACTCCAATTTCATGGCTCACACGCGTATCAGACAAATCACAATTTTCCTCTGGGTCTCGTGCTACCTTTCTGGCCATAGCCCTAGTCATTACACACACAGGATAACTAATCGCATCAACCTCACACTCTTTTATGGGTAAAGGGCTGTCTTCAATTAACAATTGGTCACATTGCGGCTGACAACATTGTCTAGTCAAATCATTACCCAACAAAACTCCTATGTTTTCAAAAGGCAAGTCCTTCACAACACCCATAATGACTGGTCCCGTCACAAACTTCGAACACAAGAAAACGTTATGTAACCGGACAACCATATGTTCTCCAGTAACCGAGGTTAAAGACAAACTACGTCCTGTATCTGAATTCTCAATACCAGCTAAACACTCCGACGTGATCAGCGACTGACTACACCCGGTATCTCGATAGATTGATATTGCCTTAGGACTCAATTCTTGTTTCACATCACAAACCATACCAGTGGACACATACGGGTTTACTTTCTATGCCATGGGACTAACCATTAACTCTCTCGCTAACGGAGCTGACTTCACTAAACCGACCACTTGCGCATTATTGCGTTTCCTTTTAAAACAGTCCCCGACAACATGGTTATCCTTTTTACAGTAACTGCAATGTGGACGAAAAGTTCGTGCATTGGCTGATAATGCAGGCCTATCCTTACTTTGCCCACCAGGTGCATTCCTTGCCTGACTAGCTGACCAACTAGATGACTCTCCCCGATAGTTACTTTCCCGGGAAAAACCTGGCTGAAATTTCTTCTTATCACCCTGTTGTAAAGAGCTACCCTGTACTGCCTGAGCTTTGTGTATTAACACGTAGTCATCTGCCACTATGCCTGCCTCCTCTATCTTTTTGACATCACGATCCTCTAGATGAATACGTAAGCTAACTGGTAATCCATTTTTAATGTCCTGTAAGATCAACAACTCCCGTAACTCGGTATATGACTCTACCTGATGAGACACCACCCATTTATCAAACATCCCTGCCTTCTTAGCCACAAACTCACTATAAGACTGACCCTGCGTTTTTCTCAACTCGCTATACCGTAAACGATAATCCTCAGGTCGTAATTCATACGCCCTCAACACTGCCGCCTTAACTAGGTCGTACTGACTTGATCGCTCATCATTAATTGAATTATAAGCTACGCTAGCCTTCCCCTTAAACTTAGACACGGCTAACAATGTCCACTTAGACTGCGGCCAATTTAGCTGCTTAGCGGCCCGTTCAAAAAGTTGGAAGAACATATCTACCTCCTGATCGTCAAATACAGGCACTGATCTATAAGCCTCCGACATGTTAAACCCATTTCCGGCTTCTCGTCTGACTTCTTCAGTATTCAACTTTAACTCATGTTCCACCTTTAATTTTGCTAACTGGAATTCTCTATCCCTATCTTCTCTTTCTCTCTCTCTCTCTTCTCATCTCTTCTCTATCCCTCTTGTCTCTCTCTCTCTCTCTCTCTCTCTCTCTCTCTCTCTCTCTCTCTCTCTCTCTCTCTCTCTCTCTCTCTCTCTCTCTCTCTTCTCTATCTCTCTCTCTATCTAATGCACGTTCTTCTCTTTCGTACTCAAGCTTTTTAAAAGCTAATTGTTGTTCCACACTTAACTCATTTATCTCTATCTCTGGAACAATCTCACTGTCTTCCATAACAAGCCTATCACCAAAAACTTCCTGGATAATAATTGTCTTTATATCACCTAAGGTTTTAGCTGATGTTAAATCAATTTCTCGCTCACACGCGATTTCAACTAACTCGGCCTTACGTGCTCGCTTAATCTCCACTACACTGAGCGTAGGCCTATCCAGCAAATTCTTATCCATGTTTAGATATGACGCACTTATTATTAATTAATTTTCTAGTGAACAATGTTGCTACTTCTGGTAATTTGTAAAAATAATTTATAAAGCCCCCATTTACAAATAATACTTTTTTAAATATGCATGTCCCGTTTCAGATCCGGGACGAGCGCCCCAATTTTCACTCCTGTCACGGGGATCCTACAATACCCGTAACTGAATGAAACACGATTATCCAAATATCTCTCCTAACTGTATATCTATTAGATCTCTCTGTAACGGGCAGTTATACCCGCGTGGTATGATCAGAGATAAGATCTTATATAAGGTATATGTAATATAGCACGTTTAGTTAACTAGAAAACACAACAAAAACACTATACACTTTGGAATCTGTATTACTACTACGCAGACAAATGTACTGCCGCAGTAGTTAATTAACAACAACAAATATAATAACAACCCAGAACTAATCACTTAATTAGTTAATCACTAGGTGTCTAGTTTACACAATATTCTAATCACTTCACCGTGACACAACACCCACACGTGTGATAATTGAGAAACGCTTCCAGGGGAACTTAATTAATAAAGGAATTACAACTCTATTCCTAACTGGTTAATTTTTAATTAACCCATAACTACTCATACAGTAACCTTGTAATACAGACTTAATACTGGTACCTATCACAATAAAGACAATAGCCTACAGTTTACCTAGGTCCGCTAGGATGACTGGTTAAGCTTTATATATATTAGAACAGTGAGCCTACAGCTTACTGCGTCAGATTACCGGCAGCACTGTCTAAATAATATTGGTATAATACAGTATTAAAATATTTAAAGTCAAATCAATCACATCAAGGTTATACACAGAGCAGAAATAAAATATTTACCAGTCCGGACGGACAACGATCCCCTGGAGCCTTCCTTTTGTTTCTCCCTGATATCTCTAAAACCCTAGCTATTTATCATAAAAGCCGAATATCGCCTGGGGGTACATCGCGGCACCGAATACCTACAAGTGATATTTCCACAGCGACCAAGACGACAATTTTCCTTAGATGGCCAGACTTGCTGACGCCTAGTCGCCAAAATCACGGTCGTAAAAACCGCACTCGTGGAGGTATTACGTAACTACTGGCCACATGGCCTCCGCATCTGGTCTGGGTGTGTATTGGAAAGTACAGCTCGACCACTGTCGCGCAGAGGTATTACGTAACAAAGTGCCCACCTGGGCTTAAGTGCATATTGAGACTGCACACGGCCCTCTAAAACAATTAATATCGCCACAGGCGAAAAGAAATAAGAGCATGTCCCGTCACATCACGTGAGAAGCTCAATGCCTGCGTAAGTCACGTAAAGTCCCAGTTCTACTGGCGCCCCGCTAAAGGAAGAAATACAAAGCTGGCCAATGCGTTTGTAGTTGACCTAGATATTGTAGATAAGCGAGCATTGTGAAACTATAGCGATGTGGTGGACCTTATATGTACCAAACACAACTGGATCATCTATTCTAAATGCTTAAATAATAAAAAAGTCCAGGGACTGCAGCTTTAACATAATTTTACTGATTTAACGTTATAGTTATTTTATCAATTTGAAACAATAAAGAAAACAGCTGAAATAATCTATTTATTTGTTTAAGCATTAACATAAGTAGTGCAAAAGTGATGTTTGATTGATTGCAAACATATTTTATTGTACAAAGAACAGAATTGGGCACAAGTTTATCAACTTACGAGGCCCTCTTCTATATTCATACAATATACTTGGCGAACTACATGTTCGTGAAGTATGCGCGTTAGTTGATTTATTATTATTATTAAGTCACTTTTTTTTTTTATTCAGAGAGAGAGAGAGAGAGAGAGAGAGAGAGAGAGAGAGAGAGAGAGAGAGAGAGAGAGAGAGAGAGAGAGAGAGAGAGAGAGAGAGAGTAAATACACTTCGACAAGGCTGTACAAAAGGAGAAATGGAGCTTACCAATATAGAATATGACAATCCGCCTTTTTTTTGTAAATAACCTGACGAGAGAATAGGTCAGGCTGTTTACGCCATACTTGAGATTTATTTGCAGAAAGTCATGTCCCCTGGATACAGTATATATTAATTTGTACCGGTTCACTGCATGGGAGGACGTGCCTTTTCCGCCATATTGGCATGGTCGAGAATCAAATTGCGATTATAAAAATCTCCATGCAATCTCCAGTCTTCTGGTTGGGTGATCCCATCATCGTCATTAGCAACTTCCTCTCAGTCGGAAAGCTTTAGTTTCAGCAGAGAAAAAGAAAATCAAAGTGGCGCTCAGAGATAGGAAAGACAAATGATGCGCGATTTTAAATGACGCTTGAGTATATCGTCATTTGAGAATTAGCAATCAATCGCTGTCGAACATTGAATACTTTCTGTGTGAAAATAGCTGCTTTTTGTTGTTGTTTTTATTATTATATTGTTGTTGCTGTGATATTATATGCCTTTCATGAAGTGTGTAAAACGGTTTTGCGCTCCATTCTTCCAGAAACGTCAAAATTGTAGTTTAAAGCTGCAATCTACAATATATGTTAAACATTATTTAATCATTTAGAATAGATCAACATTATGTGGGAATTTTTTTTTTTCATGTCGCATGTTGTTCTTTCACGACTTTAATGTTTGAGGCAAAAGTTGCTAAACTACGTCACAAATCGGAATGGATCATTTTAAATTTTGACCCCCGTGGTCACATACTTAACTAAATTGATGTCATGCTGGTCGGAATACAGCTTAATGGTATGGCGCTCGCCTGAGGTGCGATAGGTCGCAGGGTCGATCGCCATCAGTGGACTCGGCTTTTCCCAGACCGATCTAGGTCTCCACCAGGCCGTGACAACAGTTACTATATTTTACAATGTATATTATATGGAAAACCTGATATAATTAAACGTGAACATAGGTCATGCAGTATACAAGATGGAGGTATAAACGCACAATTTTCACCAAAGTTTGTCAAATGTTACTGTCCTATGGGAAACTGTATATACAATATCTCTTGTTGCTTTCTTGGTCAGAGTAACCTACACATGTATATGCCTGCAGCGTGTTTCCTTTCTCTTTGTCAAACAAATGACAAAGTAACAATATGCTAGACACCAAATAACCGTAGTTTAAAATGTCCGGGGGTGTAGTTTCACTGTCCCGTAAACCATTAACGCGCAAGTTAATTTGTCATGCAGCTAAAAGGAACATTTGCTTGTTACCTAGGTAAAAATGGAATTAGCCTAATTTCAAACTACATGACTCCCGAGTTAGAAAACAATAAATAACACATATCGATTCATTCGTCTATTTTGACAGCTAGTAATCTTTTAATCGCCCAAGTGTCCTTCAATTATTCAATAAAAACTTGCAATGTCTCAAGTGTCGATTTTAGTTCACATAAAAAGCTGGTATTAGATAGATAGATAGATAGAGAGAGAGAGAGAGAGAGAGAGAGAGAGAGAGAGAGAGAGAGAGAGAGAGAGAGAGAGAGAGAGAGAGAAGAAACAAAGAAATGTTTTATTTAACAACGCACGCAACACATTTTATTTACGGTTATATGACGTAAGACATATGGTTAAGGACCACACAGATATTGAGAGAGGAAACCCGCTGTCGCCACTTCATGGGCTACTCTTTTCGATTAGTAGCAAGGGATCTTTTATATGCACCATCCCACAGACAGGGTAGTACATACCACGGCCTTTGATCGAGCGCTTTACCACTGCGCTATGTCTCGCCCCGAGAGAAGAAACTTGTTGTTATATACTTTGCATGGTCTGTCAATAATTCACCTGGGACAGGCTTATAAATCACTCAGAAGTTGATCCTCAGCTTCTTAGGTTTTAATGCAGGTCCTTATTGTGTCGAGCTGACAGTGACAGGTAGACCTGTATCGAGTTGACATGAATGTAGAATGGTCACGAGATTAGCAGGTGCGTGTGCAGGGAATGGTCGTGTGTCGTACCCCCTGTCGCCGCTCAAGCAAATCTCCCCACCCCCCCCCAATATATTTCTCGTGGGAGCATGACCTGACCCCTTATAAACTTCGCTCGACCGTCTAGACCACCACCCCCTGCTCTCACGCCTGAACTGACACAAGTCAGAAATGGGGATATGATGAATACATCAAAGAAGAGAGCTCTTTGCGAACATTTTAGAACAATTTGTCGATATTTCACTTGGAAGCTGTCTCTGGATCACTCGTCTAAGCTGCTGACGACTGTCAACATCATCAAAGACACCAAGTGGGATCTCCACTCGCCGACGTAGAGATGATTCGTTTTCGTTCATCCCTCTGAACACGCACATGTGCGTGGAGTACCGAGTCAAGGTCAATGAATCTCTTTGATCCGTCAGTGGTCTCGATCTTAATGGCGCTTTCTCCGAACATTTCCGTGCACTTTGATATACCAGTCGTGGTACACTGGCCGAGACTAGAAAGCAGCATTTATTTGTACAATTGATGGTACTATTTTTTTCAAAACAGATTTGCATGTGAACAAGGGATAATCCAGGAAATAAAGGGCAAAACGGCACAAAGACCAACTCCCGAAAAAGGCACCCAAATAAGGAGTAAATTCATAGCGTTAAAAAATGGGGACACTTGGAAGTTCATCAACCCGACCACACAAGAAATTAAACATTATCTGAAATAAACCACCTTTCCTTTGATTGTATAATTGTGGTAGTCACAGTAGTGGGTGTCCATTAAAAGTTGAAACCACTATAGGATACAGAAATAAAATAAATGTCACTACGATGATTATTATTTTGCAAATAATATTTCATGTAGGCAGATTAAATTTTGTGTTGATAGCCCCTAAGTCGCTTGATTCACTGGTTATATCAGTCTTATATGAAAATCAAATGCATGTATATCGGCGAAAGGGAATTAATTGTGTTGTAACAGGACATACAGCTAATCTATTGAACAGCCCGATATCATATGCACTCTTGTGCTGGGGGTATCGTTAAACATTCACTCATTCATTCATATTATTGGAACATGGCATAAACCCCGTCAACAGGACATTTCCTTTTTCATATATATAGGTGTGTAGATGTTACCTCATCATCCGACTTTCTCAGTTTGAATATCTGACGGGGGCACAACCTCTAGTGGGGGGTCACAGTCTCCATAGAGGGGGGAGGACAAGCCATATGTTTACCTTCATGTATATAGAGTAGGAAGAAAAGGTAAAAAAACAAAACAACGCCGTACATTTTCGTCACATGCCCCCACCCCCGCTTCCTACGCCAATACAGTACCTTAATGAACAGTTTTATACGTTAAATAACTTTTTTGGATAATCAAGCAATTAATAAACTATATAATTAATATTTTCATCTAATGACTACAAGTCAGAATTACCAAATGATTGACATCTAACAGCCGATGATAAATTAATCAATGTGCTCTAGTGGTGTCGTTAAACAAAAGAAACAAAATATAATTAATACTAGAAATTTAAATCAGAAGGGCTACCCGGTTTAGTTTTGTCAATAATTTGTTGCTTGAACTCTGACCCTTCCTTATAAGGGGAACCACGGATAGCTATCGTTTGTTTAATACGCTTGGGAAATCTGAAAGCAATATTGACTTGCATCGACCTAACAAGATGTATTGTCACTCGCTCGACTAACACCCAATTCGGAGGAAATGTAGATAGATGGTAATATAGATATATTTTCATATTGGCAGAGAAATGAAAGGCAATCCAGCATCATAAATAAAATATAAAAGCACTAACAACGTTCTCCGATGCAGACAATGATAAGTTTGGGGTTTTTTTTAGTACAATGAACGATGTATTTGTTTCTCAGCGAGATTTTCGTGAAAAACATTTTATATCTACAAAGCGGTTTTCTCGCATAGGGTTGGGTGGGTGGGAAGGTGTCAAATTATGTTTCTGTCTTTCACGAGTTTTTCAGGCCAAGCTGACGTTGCCATTCATAATGGGCCGGATTTACGAATCAAACTTTTCTTAAACACAGATGTTCAGGCATTGTAAATATATATGACACAAGTGTTCGGCAAAACGGACTTTGTAAATTCGACCCAATATGCTTAAAACGCATGCCGAGAATACTGCTAAAGCAATACACGCCCGCTACAAGGGCAACCCTCTCCCCCCAAAAACCCCAAAACAAACACAAACAACAGGGTCTATCACCTAAATTCAAAGACCATTAACTCTGTCAAAAATGGGTAAATCGCCATGAAAGTAAAACTTGATCTGTAACATTACATAATAAAACTATTCACAAAATTTCAGCTTAGTATCTTGAGGCATTGCGGGAAAAAAATCAATCTGGAAAACACATTTTCGTATTTCCCAAGTTCAGGGGCCATAATGATGTCAAAATGGGTAAAAGAAAATCTAGAAAACTTTAAACATATGACTAACGCACAGACAGACATCCGTACAGGACGATAAGGAAAGAGCATTTCGAATCGCTATATACCGCCTTTGATATCAACTTCTCAGTTTCAAATGACACGTTCTGTCATCTCTACAAGGTTGCATATTACCAATCACTGATGCATGAAGGAAATGTTTTTATTTAACAACGCACTCAACACATTTTATTTACGGTTATATGGCGTCGGACATATGGTTAAGGACCACACAGATATTGAGGGAGGAAACCTGCTGTCGCCACTTCATGGGCTACTCTTTTTGATTAGCAGCAAGGGATCTTTTATATTCACCATCCCATAGACAAGATATCACATACCACCGCCTTTGATATACCAGTCGTGGTGCACTGGCTGGAGCGATTAATAGCCCAATTACTATCAGAACAAATTCTGTTAAAAAAAACGTCTCAATATCGAAACAAATATTTGATTGTCAGTTTCATAAGGCATTACTGCTCTGTAACTAGTGAGCAGTGACCAGAAAATAAATCCATAGCCTTATTTAATTATAAGTGACTGCAAACCACATGCAAGAGGGCCGGTTATGTATATGCTCATCGGGAGTTTGATAGAAAACCATAGATATTAATGAATATGTTACGGGTATGATTCAATTCTAATGATGTGAAATTTTTACAATGGGATAGATGGACAGTATGTTTTGGACCAACTACTGATGATACTGTATCCACTAGAGAAGGTGCTGTCTGATTAATGAAGTTATTGTTCTTAATTAGAAAGAGACATTTTGTTTAGCCTTTTCTTCAAAGGCTAAACAAGATTTTCGTATGATGTTCAAAATATAGACAAATTATTTAATATATTTGCATCATAGTGACCTAGTAACTGTATGCGACACACCACCATCCCAAGTTTTTTTAAATGTGAGGTTTGATGGTCCTGTATGCATCTGTATGCAAGATATGATCCGGACAAGGATTTACTGTTATGTGCAGTTGACCATTAAAAGTAGGTCACAGTGACCTAGTAATAGTATGTGACACACCACCATTCCAAGCTGTTCCTACATGTGAGGTTTGATGGTCCTGTTTGCATCTGTATGCAAGATATGGTCTGGACAAGAAAAAGATAACAGACGGACGTAAAGATGGACGTACGGACGGACAACGCATCATAGAAGGGTGTATAAAAACATATTGTCCCCCTTCATATACCAATGGAACTTCTAACCACAATCATAATACAAAATCAATGTTCGGGGGGAAGGGGTAGGTGTCTAGATTGTGGTGAACACATGTTTAGGGGCTTTGGGTCATGTTCCCCTGAAAAATACATTTTAAACAATTTCAACCCCCACAACACTCCCATACCTTCTGCACATGTGCCTAATCATACATCATAAATTGCTTAGATGTACATTGCAAAACAAGAAATTGCTAAGGTATATATAAGGAACAAACAGCTTGAAATGCATTGACAGTCTTCAACTGACATATTAATATTACATAATATTACATATACTAACCCGTCAGACATGTTGAGTAATCAAATAATATATAATCGATTTATTAGCATAGTTTAAATTAAAATATAATAATAATACATGTAATATTCTTTGTCACATTTACAATTGTACATTAAAGTCGCAAACCCTAGTTTCAACCCGTAAAAATTAACATTAAGTTTAGTTACGCTACAAACCTGTAACACCCTTGGATACAGTTACAACAGAGTGAAACAAGAGACTGTGACATTGAAACAGGGAAATATCCTTTAAAATAGCCTTCAGAATGCGATTCCATAACAGTTACTTTTCAGACGCACATGTGGGACTTTTTAAATATACAAAATGCATTTTGCGGTTTTAGAAACATCAGGAACCACTTTGGTTGTACAGAATTGGATAATCTAAACGATAACATGAAAGTAATGTTTGATTTTAGTGATCATAAACGGTTCTACTAGTGAAAAATATGCCAGTGTTTAAAAACTAAAGTCTGTCACTTTAATAAAATAAACTTTTGTCCTGAAGACGCAGTCTAGCCACACCACATTATCAGGACAGAGTCTTTGAACACTGAGCGTATGTATGTGAAATCATATGCCACATCACAATACAAAATACATGTAGGTGGTCCTGAACAGGGCCTAATGCTTTACGTTTACATGCCTGTACCAAATGGTGTTATGGATGTGTATGAACTACAGTAGCTGTTACTATACTATATTCTGGAATAGCAGAACTGATATCGTGCTTGGAGCAGGATGTAGCTCACTGGTAAAGTGTTCGCCTGGTGCACAGTCTGTATGGGCCTATTAGGCTATTTTCCCATTCCAACCAGTGCACCACTAGTATATCAAAGGTTGTGGCATGTGCTATCTTGTCTATGGGATGGTGCATATAAAAGATCCCTTGCTACTAATGGAAAAATGTAACGCGTTTCCTCTCTAACACTATATATGAAAATTACCAAATGTTTGACATCCAATAGCCGATGATTAATAAACCAATGTGCTCTGGTGTTGTTGTTAAACAAAACAAACTTTAACTTTTGATATTATGGTTATAATAAATTTAACGCTTCCAAAACAAATGGAAAGGAGTAGTTGTGAAATGACACCTAATCACATTTTAAACCAAAGCTATTTGATGGTTTTTTAATATATGGCTAATTGACACATTGCGAAGAAAGAAAGAAAATGTACTCAGTACTGCCATATATGCTACTCGATCCCACTGACAAAACAGCAAGTGATCTGTACACGGACGTTCTCTCACAGACAGGACAGTACATATCACAGAATTTGATGTACCAGCTGTTGATCAATGTTTGGGATGAAAATAAAACACAAATTCACTGAGGTCAGTTGATCACTGCACATCAGGTAAGCACTCTAAACCTGAGCTACATCTCGCCACTAGGATGTTTTAAAAGCATGCGACTAGGGGCCTAATTCATAAAGCTCGCTCAAGCAACATCACATCAATCTTGTGAGCACTCTAAACCTGAGCTACCTCTCGCCGCTAGGATGTTTTAAAAGCATGGCACTAGGGGCCTAATTCATAAAGCTCGCTCAAGCAACATCACATCAATCTTGCAAGACTTTTTGCACTGTATTACAAGATCTCAAACCTGCTCGAGTTCAGTCAATTAGATCCCTGGTATGTAAGGATGGTTCATCAATTAGATGTCATCATCATAAATGCATATTAATATTTTAACAAATTATATAATTTATATACCTTAACAAGAAACCAGAAAAAGTCCTGCATTAAATGCAGACCAAAAGACATGGCAGTGGTGAAAACTAGACAAAAATCTGTGCTGAAAGACTAAGTACTCCAGTACACAATCAGGATGATGAGTACTTGTTTGTGATTAATATGATCTAAGGGCTGTAATTTTGAAGAAAAAACAGAAGCCAGAAAATGTCGTTTAAAACATTATATTGTTCTTAAGATGAAAAAAAAAAAAATCATGTTTGAGGCCCAATCTAAAATTGTAGTTAAATATTATGAGGATTCACAAGTGATTGCCATTGAAATGTGCCAAAAATGATACATATCATAATCACAGATCAGATAATAGTAATTACTGGAAGGGTCTCCTATCAAGGACACATTCAAATGTAACCCCCACCCCACCCCCGAGTCTGTGACTCATTAGCCTGCATGTAGTGAGAATTAGACTGACATAGACTCTGGGCTAACAGATTCACTTTTACCACATCGGTATAAATGAATATAAAACATAAATGTCCCTCAGTACTTTCAGCAACGTCTATGATATAAAAGCTTAACAGGGCAGCATGAACCCATCTCCCCCTAAGTAATTAATAGCAATAAATTTTCAATATTAATCATGATTTACTTTTATGTCTCTCCATCCCACAAAACATTTTCTAAAATAGTTCTGACCACAGTAGAACAGAGGCAAGAAAACAAAATCCCACTGCAGTGGTCTACAGCAAGCAGAGTTCAAATCGAAATGTATTTTGCTTCAGCCAATTTGAGAAAATATAAATTTAAATACAAAATGTCTATCAAACTGAACCTTTATTCAGACATGAAATTTGTAAAAAGTAGTCTTATATTTATATAAAAAATATAAAAAGAACTTCAGAATTCCACATATGATTCATTAAAATGATTACTCAATGACTTATCTGAAACGACACTTTTATAAATCTCGATTGACGACCATACTACGATATAAGGGAGATAACTACTGCTGATCTAATTTATTTTCAAAATATCTGGATTCATTCGTCCCTCAAATGTAGGTTTTGATACACAGACATTATTGCACCCTGGCTGCTGACACCATGTTCTTCACCCATTTGTTTTATTATCAACAACAGTGCCATCTTGATGTTTAGACTCTAGGGACATACATGTATATTGCTGCCTAGTTGCTATGGAAATAGTGTACTTCCGTTTACTTTCAAAACATCTTGTTTCTCTGTTTTGATTAAAAATCACGTTTCACAGTTTCCACGGATCTACATGTATCTTAATTCTCTATTTGCATGAAAATGTTTTGCTTCTCATTTCCAAACGAAACAGCTATAAACCTTCCCACAGCGAACATCATTGTCTGACTATGGTGTATTTACAACAAGTTACTTATTTCTCAACCAATTGTTTTCTAAATTGTACACAAAAATAGTTCCTTTTTGTTATTTTCAAAATAATTTTACTTTTCTTCTGATGTCAAATCAAACTGATATTATTTACGAAAACATTGTTCATGGAGGCTGCGAAGGACCTCTTTCTTCTTGACGACTACATGTTGATGCCAGCTGTGACTATCAAAGATACTGTCCTCTGTAGATCTCTCTTGGTACCTACAGCTTCTTCTCGAATTTTGCTGTAGTTGTCCGGGTAGTGTCCCTCACCTGCTGTAGATTTTTGCAGTGTTGGATGACATATTCGGTCGTCTCTTCTGCTTCTTCACAGGAGCACATGGAAGAGGGTATTATGGCTAGGAAGGACTATAACTGTTCAATTTCCATGGAAACACCTTGCTGTTCAGCTTCCATAGAAACACCTTCCTGCTCAGCATCCAGTGACAGTACTTTCTCTCTGTGAGTCTCACTGGCCATGTGTTTCTTGTACCCAGAATTCCAGGCGAAACAGCGGCCACACGGCCCGCACGTGTAGGGTTTCTCCCCGGTGTGGCGTCTCAGGTGTTTGCGTAGATCGGAGTCCGTGGCGAAGTCTCGGCCACACTCTCCGCAGGTGTACGGTTTTTCACCTGTGTGAGTTCGCACATGGCGCTGAAGGTGAGACAGCTGAATGAACCTGTGAAGAGAGCGAAAAGAAAAGTTAAAGTTTGTTTTTATAACGACACCTCTAAAACACAGTAATTTATTAATCATCAGTTACTGGATAACTTAATTACTAACCATAGTTTCTGTAGTTCACAGCTTTTTCTGTTTTGCTGATAATTTTGACGTTTTAGAGTGGAAACCAGCCACATTTTCCCATTAATAGCAAGAGATCTTTTGTATGCATCATGGCCTTTAATATACCAGTTGTGGTGCACTGGCTGGAATGAGAAATAACACAATGGACCCACTGACGGGGTGAGTAAAAAGAAGTACAAAACTAATTTGTCAAGAATTAAATGAAACACTTCTCAGGGGTGAAAGCTGAGGTTTTCTAAGAAACAGGTAAAACAAAAATTCTTTAAAGAACATCAGTATTCCAAAGTGCACCAACATATTTGCATTATATATGTTACAGACTACCTCAGAAACACCTAGCTAACAAAAATATTATGGTACATCCCTTACAGGTAAATATATTGTTTTTAAATTTTTGAAAATTAGCAGCAACTGATTGAAAATAGATTAGCAGCAACTATTAAATGTTTAGAATTGTGTAGCAATCTGTGAAAACTGTATAGTGATTCACATTTGCCTCCTCCTACAACAAAGTATAGGCTATATAAAATGGAAATGTTTTATTTAACGATGCACTGCACACATTTTATTTACGGTTATAAGGCGTCAGACATATGGTTAAGGACCACACAGATATTGAGAGAGGAAACCTGCTGTTGCCACTTCATGGGCTACTCTTTCCGATTAGCAGCAAGGGATCTTTTATATGCACCATCCCACAGGCAGGATAGTACATACCACGGCCTTCGTTACACCAGTTGTGGAGCACTGGCTGGACTGAGTAATAGCCCATTGGGTCCACCAATGGGGATCGATCCTAGACCAACTGCGCATCAAGCAAATGCTTTACCACTGAGCTACATCCCGCCCCCCAGGCTATATGAATGAAGGAGAATATTATGCATCTTTAAAGTTTGGAGGTAGGGGTATGAAGATCCCAAGCATGCCTTCCTGGATAGGCACAATGGTTAAGAATATATCTCGTTCCAGCCAGTGCACCACAACTGGTAGATCATAGGCTGTGGTACATGTATGTGCTATCCTGTCTGTGAGATGGTGCATATAATAGATCCCTTGCTACTAATGGAAAAAGGATCAATTTGAAATGCTTTCATATTCAAAACAGAAAAAAGGTATGAAGTAGAGAAACTATGGATAGTAAGGTTAACAGTAAATTATGGACTTTAACCTCCCACATTCAGTTTACCTGTGCCCAAACTCATCACAATGGAACAGTTTTATTCGTGTGTGTTTTCATGTGATGTAGATTTTAACCTCCCACATTCAGTTTACCTGTGCCCAAACTCATCACAATGGAACAGTTTTATTCGTGTGTGTTTTCATGTGATGTAGACTTTAACCTCCCACATTCAGTTTACCTAGTGCCCAAACTCGTCACAATGGAACCGTTTTTCTCCTGTGTGTGTTTTCATGTAATATACATTATAACCTTGCACATTCAGGTATATACTACAGAAATTATGTTTAATAAGTTTAACAGCAAAACGGACTTCATTTAACCTCACACATTTTCCATCAGAATGATAATTAACCTGCGTATAAACTTGATATAACCTTTAACCTTGCACATTCAGGTATGAACTACAGAAACTATGTTTAGTAAGTTTAACAGTAAAACACAGACTTTAACCTCACACATTTTTTCCATCAGTTACCTGTGTCCACACTCCTCACAACTGAACAGTTTTTGTCCTGTATGTCTTTTCATGTGATATAAATTTTAACCTTGCAAATTCAGGTATGAACTACAGAAACTATGTTTCGTAAGTTTAACAGCAAAACACGGACTTTAACCTCACACATTTTCCCCATCGGTTATCTGTTCCGACGCCATATAACCGTAAATAAAATGTGTTGAGTGCCTTGTTAAATAAAACATTTCCTTCCTTTCTTCAGTTATCTGTGCCCACACTCCTCACAACTGAATGTTTTTTCTCCCGTGTGTTTTTTCATGTGATATAAACTTTGACCTCACACATTCAGTTTACCTGTGCCCACACTCATCAGAACGGAACAGTTTTTCTCCTGTGTGTGTTTTTATGTGATACAGACTTTAACCTCACACATTTAGTTTACCTGTGCCCACACTCCTCACAACCGAATGGTTTTTCTCCCGTGTGTGTCTTCATGTGGTTCTGCAGGTGGCAGTGCTGGATGAAGTCCTTCTCACAGAGCTGACACTTGTACCTGCGGTCGCCGGTGTGACCGCGCACGTGACGCAGCAGGTGCTCGGAGCGGGAGAACCTCTTCGGGCAGTACTCGCACGAGAACCTCTTGTCCCCTGTGTGCAGGCTCATGTGCTTGTGCAGGCTGTCGCTCTGCGGGAAGCGCTTCTTGCAGTACTCACACTCGTATGGACGCTCTCCCGTGTGTGTACGGGTGTGCTTCTGAAGGGTGGACGACTGTCCAAATCCTCTACCACACACAGCACACCTGTCACAGTGAAAATTATGATTTTAAACAAATTTCATAGTAGTTAAAGTTTGTTTTGTTTAACAACGCCACTGGAGTACATTTTAGTTATTAATCATCGGCTATTGGATGATATTGGATTGGTACTTTTGACATATAGTCTCAGAAAGGAAACCTGCTAAACTTTTCAATTGCATGGGATCTTTTATATCCACCATCCCAGTCAGGATAGCACATACCATGGCCTTTGATATACCAGTCGTGGTACACTGGCTGGAACGAGTTCATAGAAGTATTACATAGTATACAGTCCATCACATTAAAGTACTAAATTAATGAAAATTACACCAAATCATGGTTTTTATTATATTACTCATAATTAATTAAAATCCCTTAAATACAAACTTTAAAACTGCATTAATTAGCACTGTGATGACTGACCCAGTCTTCACCAGAAAAGGTGAGTGATCACTCCTGAAAAGTTTTAGGAAAGTGACAAACTGATCATATTACATGCACAGTAAAACATTTAATACATTTTATTTGACTCTTCATGTGATTTCTGACCTACAACTGTACATGTAGCACCACTGCAGGAGAGTAATCTTCAGCCCGCCTTGATTGGGCTCCTGGCAAAGTCTGCAACCTGTTACTATATCTATATAGCTTGGTATATCAAAGGCTGTGGTATGTACTACCCTGTTTGTGGGAGGGTGCATATAAAAGAACCCTTTCTGCTAATCAAAAAGAGTAGCCCATTAAGTGGCAACAGCGGGTTTCCTTTCTCAATATCTGTGTGGTCCTTAACCACCTCTGATGCCATATAACTGTAAATAAAATGTTTGAGTGCATCATTAAATTAAAAATGTCTTTCTTTCTTACTATATATTATATAAACAGACACAAGAAACAGACATAATATACATCAAAAAGTTTCCTTTTATAAACTGAACTATATGATATTGATTGCTACTTACTGCATTATTAAACCTGGCAGTTATGGATACACCTGTCAGGTATAGCATAGCTGTCTTGCATTATTAAACCTGGCAGTTATGGATACACCTGTCAGGTATAGCATAGCTGTCTTGCATTATCTGTATTCCCTCTGGTGACAATATAATTTTACAAATATGAATATTTTTACTTTTTATGCAAGTTGTTTCAGTTGTGAATACCAAGATACATGTACTTAACTGTAATGTTGTTTTCCAGTATAGATGTGGATATGGACATTTAGCTACTTACTTGAAGGGTTTTTCTCCAGTATGGACGCGGGTATGAATGACGAGGTTCTTCTTCAGACTGAACTGCTTACCACACACATCACAATCGAAAGGTTTCTCCCCTGTATGAATGTGCAGATGTTTGGTGAGGTCCGAGCGCTGCACAAAGCCGTTCCCACAAGTCCCGCATCTGTACGGTTTTTCTCCTGTGTGGCTCATCACGTGTCTCTGAAGACCAGACTTTCCATCAAATACCTTCCCACATTCCTTACAAATATACACCTTTCTTCCCCTGCGGACTCCACTTCTACTACCACCAGTAGATGTAATAGTGTCAGCAGCAACAGGACTAGTAGTAGTAGTGTCACCTGCACCTGCAGATGGTGTAATCCCATCACCAGTAGATGTTGCAGTCCCATCACCAGTAGATGGTGTAATCCCATCACCAGTAGATGTTGTAGTTCCATCACCAGTAGATGGTGTAATCCCATCACCAGTAGATGTTGTAGTTCCATCACCAGTAGATGTTGTAGTTCCCATCACCAGTAGAACAGCCGATGCTGTAGTCCCATCACCAGCCAATGCTGTAGTCCCACCACCAGCTGATGCTGTAGTCCCTGTAGTCCCCACCACCACCAGCTGTAGTCCCACCACCAGCCGATGCTGTAGTCCCACCACCAGCCGATGCTGTAGTGCCATCACCAGTAAATGCTGTAGTCTCACCACAGGCTGATGATGTAGTCCCACCACCAGCCAATGCTGTAGTCCCACCACCAGCATATGGTGTACATGTAGTCCCATCACCACCATCAGAAGCAGCAGCTGGTACTGTTAAAACCTGAGCAGAGTTGCAGCTCATAGGAAGCTGCACTTCAGGTTCTGGTCCATTTCCAAGTTGGCTACAGCTGACAGTATTTGAATCTTGCTGAGGTTTAGAATCAACTGTGCTGAAAGAATTGATGGAACTGGCAGTTTCATTTGAAGGAGAACATGCTGAAGATGACTGTCTGAGTTTTGTCAGTTCCAGCCCGTCAATACAATTACCCGTACTAACCACTGTGTGTGTAAATGGAAATGAGATATCTTTAAGGCCTCGTTTTCTGTTGTTTCCAGAAGTACTCATAGGTACAGCATTTGATTCGTTGGAATTGGCATTATTTTCTCCTGATGAAGTACACATAAGAAGAACACTACTCTTATCATCTTTGCTCACGTTAGTAAGATCTGAATGATACCAGTCTTTCTCAGTGTTGATAGTTGATGTAATCTGAGCCTCAGTCTTGATGGCAACAGGTTCTACAGGAAAGCAATATGGATTGCATACATCATTCGTGACATCTTTGTTGAGGTCTGGCATTATGGACTCCTTCATATCACCAGGGTTTTCATTTTCTCTTAAACTTTTATTTCCCAGGATATCAGACGATCCTGAAAATACATATATGTCTGACATGACCATATCACCTCTTACAAAAGCAAATCAGCTTCCAATTTTACTGAAGTCATCAGAACTAGTAGAGGTTTTGTCATGATCAACCAAGGACACACAGAGAACATAACGTACATGTATCATCAGCATCGCTAAAGTACACAGCACAAAAATAGGGTAAACTAGCAACCAACAATTTGCTTAAATTCAAGCCAGTAATTACCGTACCCCCAAGTGAACACAACAGCACACTGGTAAACACTCACGAACTTCTGGAACCATCAACCTTTGATTCATCCAACAATTTTTCTGGTTGCACCATCCACTAGACTGTCAGGGAAACAGGATGGAAACCACCTCCTAACCACCTGTGCCTATTGAACTGTGTGGTTGGTTTACACACTGAACAACTTTGAACAAGTAAGGTATAAATGGTTGGTATTTCAACACGTGGGTACTTTAACATGTTGTCAATTCCTAACTGAATGACTGTATTGCTAGTGTCCTCTCTCATCATTCCTTTGACTAACACAATCTGTGTGCATGTACGTGTAGGCATCCTCATTCAGAGGAATTGTCAGGAGTCGCATATGTAAAATAAGGCACGGCCAGTTTGGCCCACAAACTACTTAATTTTCAGGGCAATGCATGGGGCATATTGTGGCAATTTGCTGCATGGCTACCATCAAATTCAAGCCCTGTTGGAGTTTCCTATTGTTAATGAACTAATTTCAGATAAAACATAATACCTGTAACTGTTTACTACTTGGAAGTATGTGTATTTTGGAGGAATCAGCTCTTACTGGACGCACACAGTATACACATTATCTACTTGAGATACAAGGATTGTTTTACATTTTTATCATAGAAATAGATGTTTGGGTATCTTTAGGTATACACAGTGATAGTGACCAGATTTCTGTACTGTAACTTAGTGACAGTGTAACTTTCTGTACTGTAAGCATAATGTCATCTTGTCAAACTGTTGTCCTGAAATACACATAAAAAACTGTTATACTAGTGTATATGGTACCAATATAAACATAAAAATACACAAATCGTACATTATTTTTTAACAAAAACTGCATGGGCACAACCTTAAACAACATCATATTTTGTTCACAAAAGATGCCTAGATAAATCAGTTACAAAAAGCATAAAAAACAAATGCATAAATTATTTTATACATGTAGGTATTTGTGGGGGTTTTCTGCATAATCACACCATGATTATCATGATTATTTTGTGTACTATTCACTACAGCACACACATACTGCACATACATTTTGCAAATCAAATATAACAATCAAAAATCAATCTTAACAACTGGGGGAGGGGCGTAAAAATCATAAAACTTAAATGATTTGGCCTTGTTAATCTGGTATGCATGTTAATTTAATATCCTTGATTTCAAAACAATTTTTATGAGTCAATCTGGACCCAATATCCACAATTTTAAGGAATTAAAAAAAGAACTTAGTACATGTAAAATTAATGTTGTCTGAGAGATAGATGAACATTTGAATGGTTATATAATCACTCTCTCAGTCAGAGGTAACTATAACAAACATACGGAATGTCTGCCTACCACTGGGTGCCGTAGCCCATAGGAAAATATTCCCGCTCTAATAAAATGTACATTTAATGTTTAAAACTTTTAAACATGTGCACATGCATGTACCTTTACAATGATTAATTTTCAGTTCGATGATAACTAGAGCTGGGCGGTATTGAAATTTCAAGTTTGTTGTCAAATGAAGTTATAGTATTTTAATCTCTTAAAAAAGCCAAAGAAAAATACATATTACTAGGCCTATTGATAGGGTACAATGGAGCAAGTATGACCACTTAAATACCCAAGTGATAATTTTCTTTGGGACTACGTAATTGGTCAGTTTTGTGATTTTCCATGGGGAAAGTCTACTTAATCAAGGGTTTTACAGAATTATTTACAGTAATAAAGCAGGACAGCCGATAATGTCTATTACCATTTTAGGGATGGCAGGTTATCCCACAATAATCTGTGATCTGAATAAAACCGGAACATATTTTTGTGTGTCTAGACAGTGGTAATTAATTACCTTCCAAATATACACCTGCCAATCAGGAATCACAGGTACAGGCCACGGAAAGAAAGACCAATTAACTAAGAAAACAATCTGATTATCATTTCAGTATGTGGGTTAATGTATGGACAAAAAATTATACAGTTACTTCGACACTTTGACAATGGTGGTTTATTTTGTATTGAAAAGTAATATATACTATTGCTGGCTAACTGGGATGGATATTATTACAGAACACTGCGATGCATCCACAAAAATCAGGTATGTTTGTTTCTACAGTTCTATATAGCCTAATTCCTGACGTGACACGTTAAGTATTATGTAACTACCGGCTCGCCAGAGGGTGTATTCACTGGGATGGTATAAAATGTCTGCACTCATTATATCCTGGCGATATGAGTTTTGGCGCAAATAAGCAACAATGTTTTTCTTGTTATTATTGACAGAGACATAACGCAATATATATCACTAAAATATAAACATTAAATTCAATATATAGTGAGATTTTTAGTCTTAGTTTACTTGTGTATACTGTAATATTCTAGCTTTTTTGATGTGGTATATGGGTACCAGACGTTTCTCCCCCAAGCCAGTTCGCCCCAAATAGGATGTCAGTTCACCCCCTAATGCATAACCAGTTCGCCCCCACAAAAGGGTTAGCCGAAGATGCATAACCAGCATCAAGGTTATGCAACTGATTAACTATTGTTTTAAAATCAAATACGGTGGAGGTTTATTTTGTTTTATTTGTGATAGTTTGTAGATATTCATAACTCTTTTTACTCAAAATTATCCTATCTCTGGCAGGAATGGATGTTTTAATAAATGTTGATGATGCGGTTTATATGTATAAAAGTGCTCTTTTTAATTTTATGAAACACTATATTTATTTATTTATATATATATTAATTAATTAAAATGGTGATTATCATCGGTGCCAAGACTGACTCATGATCCGTCCAAATCGTGGAAAGTCAAAACAACAATCCCTCCCCTCTAAGAAAAGAAACAGACACACACACACACTTTAACATGCCTTTAAAGAAACAATAAAATAATTGTTTAAAAGTAACAAATAATTGGGAGTTGGGGGCGAACTGACTAAAAGTTTGGGGCGAACTGACAAATAGTTGGGGGCGAACCAGCAAACAGTTGGGGGCGAAACGTCATGGATTCGTGGTATGTCTGAATCAATGACCAATATTCAAGAAAACCCCCCAACTGGAAACAATGTGTGGTGGTCCATAAATTGCATATTAATAATACACATAAAAAATAACACCATTTGTGACGGAACATGCTCTTAATTTTGTTTTCGCCTGTGGCGATATTAATTGTTTTAGAGGGCCAGTAGTTACGTAATACCTCCGCTAGTTCGGTACGTTCGGGGTATTGCTGGCGGACTAGGCGTCAGCAAGTCTGGCGATCTAAGAAGAATATACCGCTTGGTCACTGTGGAAATATACACATCATAAGATTCAGTTCCGCGTGCTGTCTCCGGACCAGTCTGGGATTTTATAATAAATAGCTAGGGTTTTAGAGATATCGGGGAGAAATAAAAGGAAGGCTCCAGGGGATCGCTGTCCGTCCGGACTGGTAAATAATTTTATTTCTGCTCTGTGTATAACCTTGATGTGATTGATGTGATTTTAAATATTTTAATACTGTATTATACCAATATTATTTAGACGGTGCTGCCGGTCATCTGACGCAGTAAACTGTAGGCTCACTGTTCTATATATATAAAGCTTAACCAGTCATCCTAGAGGACCTAGGTAAACTGTAGGTTATTGTCTTTATTGTGATAGGTACCAGTATTAATTCTGTGTTACAAGGTTACTGAATGAGTAGTTAAGGGTTAAATAAAAATTAACCAGTTAGGAATAGAGTTGTAATTCCGTTATTAATTAAGTTCCCCTGGAAGCGTTTCTCAATTATCACACGTTACTGAATGAGTAGTAAGGGTTAATTAACCAGTTAGGAATAGAGTTGTAATTCCTTTATTAATTAAGTTCCCCTGGAAGCGTTTCTCAATTATCACACGTTACTGAATGAGTATTAAGGGCTAATTAAAAATTAACCAGTTAGGAATAGAGTTGTAATTCCTTTATTAATTAAGTTCCCCTGGAAGCGTTTCTCAATTATCACACGTGTGGGTATTGTGTCACGGTGAAGTGATTAGCATATTGTGTAAACTAGACACCTAGAGATTAACTAATTAAGTGATCAGTTCTGGGTTGTTATGATTTGTTGTTGTTAATTAACTACTGCGGCAGTACATTTGTCAGCGTAGTATTAATACAGATTCCAAAGTGTATTGTGTTTTTGTTGTGTTTTTTAGTGAACTAAACGTGCTATAATAATATATACTTTATATAAAGATCTTATCTCTGATCATACCTAGACGAGCCAGCGGGTATGAACTGCCTGTTACAGAGAGATCTAATAGATATACAGTTAGGAGAGATATTTGGATAATCGTGTTTTATTCAGTTAAGGGTATTATAGGATCCCCGTGACACCATTAAAATCAATTTTAACCCTATCATCACATATAAACCGTATAGCCCAGTGCAAATATAGTCACTATTTGTACACTGACAATGATAGGATGGGGTAAATTTGAAAACACTTTGAGGTGTTTTGTTTGTTGATTATTATTACTATTATTCAAAACAATGTCCACTACACATTTCATGTTGAAAAGATATTATTTTAAGATGTAATATGCACTTGAACGTTGTTTAATCCTGACCCAATATAATCATATGCAGTGCATGTAAACTAACAGGGTGTGCACTTCACAGTCACTCGATCGACCATGGCGAGTCAAAATAGCGTCAGGCAAGTCAAAACCGTATGAGGTGTTGCCAGGCGGGCGACCAGAAATTTCTGCATATTGTATTATGTATCAAAATGCAAATAACTAATGTTTGTTATTTTTTATTTATTGTTTGCAACCAGTTTCCTATTTGTATCTGCGCAACCAAACCCATATAGGACATAATAGTGACCACTTCCCCAGTCTATCGAACAGTCTAAAACCATTCGGAATGGCACGGCCGGTTTTGATTAAGTATTCGGAAAACCTAGGCCACGTAAATGTATTCGTAGGTTCAATCGGAACACCTTGGCCATGTCTGTCTTTACTTCCCATTTAGTTACAATCGAAACAACTCGTCACATTCCGCTACGCTATGATTTTGTTTACGAGCCTGAGGTTTTCCCAAGTTACATTGTGTTGGAATGTTTTCTTTTCTTACGGAATATACCGAGTCTACTATAGTATACCAAACACCCAATCGTCACTGCCAACGATGTCAACCACAGCTATCATTGCCTGTGCACGTGCGAGTGTTGTGGGAACTTCAAATTAACTTAACTCTTGACAGGTCACTTACGATGAGTCTGTGTAGATTTCTAAAAAGTCAGGTTTTATAATTAGTTCCCTGTTTGATACTGGCTCACATTAACGAGTGATAATAGTCCACATTTTTGTATGATATTGACACAAAATTCTACGACGTTAGTATAGTGATTTACTTTGTATGGTTTAGAAATATTGTTGCTATCATTATTATCCGTTTCATAATTAAATAGTGATTACTATCTAAATATGTAACATGTATGTTTGGTTGTTTAGCCACTGTTCCCACTGAATTTGATAAATCATATGAGAAGTTATGAATTAAAAAAAAAAAAACCATGAAAATTATTTGGACTTAGCTTTTTCTCCACAAGTGTAGACATGCTTTCACAGTTGAAGATATACATGCAGCAAGCTTACAAAAATGAAAACATGCTTGCGGGAAGCTTGCACAGTTGAAGATATGCATGCAGCAAGCTTGCGCAAGCTTGCAAAATGAAAACATGCTTGCGGGAAGCTTGCACAGTTGAAGATATGCTTGCAGCAAGCTAGCAAAAATGAAAACATGCTTGCGGGAAGCTTGCACAGTTGAAGATATGCATGCAGCAAGCTTGCACATGCTTTCACAAATGAAAACATGCATGCGGCAAGCTTGCAGAAATACTGACTACCTTACGCGAGCTAAATGTTAGCTTGCAAATAGCTTGCATTGCTTGTACTACCTTGTAACAACCTTGTAACTACCTTGCAACAACCTAGCCGCAAGCATGCATTTTTGTTTGGGTATGCCTGTATGCTAAGATAACATGTTTTTAAAGTGCAATTTAAGTAAGTGAGTCAGTCTTGCTGTGAGTGGCCCGATTGGCCCATCAAAAAAAATCCCAAGTGCATACCCTGAACTAAGGACAGGGGACTCTTTCGGACATCCATAGAAATATATTGATGTATGGGTGGTCTATTTATCTTGTGTTTATTTCACTAGTAGCAGACGACAATGTCTCCTAGCAGCTGCAGCAGGGGAGTAAAATTCATTGTGCAAATTTGGAGATACAGGGATGTTTTATGTATGTTAAGAAAGTGCCTTATGGAAAATAGTACTTTTAGTTGCATGGTATTTTTAATTGTTTATACTTACCACAAACTGGCAAATTGTAAACACTGCTTTATTTTTATCAATAAAAAAAACCCTTCAGTCAACAAAAACTTCTGCATTTGACGTCATAGATATTCTTTGATAACGCACAATTGCTATTTAAATATATCGCTCCAAAATACATACAACGCCATGATACATAGGCCTACCGAGACAATATATAACAGCCGTCACATTTAACCATTGTATTAATTAAATATATATTATACTTGTTGATATTAAAGTTACATTGTCTGGTTACCATATTATAATATTATGTACAAATGTGAAATACAAGCTCAAATGCACTTTTAAAAAAGTTATGTGTGTTCGCTATGAACGGATAATATCGTCAGACGTATACACTTGATTCGTCGCCTATGCCGCCATAGCTGGGCAAAGCACAAACGACAGCCTGTTGTCAGTTTCAGTTAACATGTGTGTTTGCCGATTTCAAATTGTAGGGTTCGTCTAAAAAAATTTAAAAGAGAAATCTTGCGCTGTACGAAGAACATTCGGTTGAGGATACAGTACTAGAGTCTTTCGTTAAAACCGGTTTGATCTTGACAACGTATTATCGACAGTCGTACCTTCCTATTTCAGAATTGATATTTTATAAAGTGTTAGTAGAACTTTCAAAGTTTATTTGTATACTATTATCCTGTTCAATTATTTAGAACCAAAGTTTTTTGCAAATGTTACGTTTATTTCCTATTCGATATTTGTTTTCTTTGCATTTACATGAAAACAAACCCAAACCCCGACAGGCTTTATATACTAATCATCATATAAAATGCACGAAGTTGACTTAATTCCACTTTTTTTAAATCTCTGTGTCGTTTGAATGCACGTTATTTCGCCTATAAATAACTACGGTCATTTGCATATCAAAAGCTTCATTCTATAGTGCGTTTCAAACTAATGTTCGGTTCTATCATCCTATCCGCACAAATCGTAGTATGACCTATATTTAAGAAAATATCTGTAAACATGAAGCAGGCACGGATTCAGGTGGGGAGTTCAAGTGACAAAACCTCAGTTTGAAAAAAAATATGTATCAAATATTATAATTATATTGTGGAATACACAAGCGCGCGCGCTGAAGGGAGAGAGAGAGAGAGAGAGAGAGAGAGACGTCATTTATGTAACGACGCACTCAACATATTTTAATCTATGGTTATATGGTTATAGGGAGAGAGAGAGAAGAATATGGTATGCATGCAATTGGTGGAGGTGTGACCCTCTGCACAACCCCAACCCCACTTAAGGCTTCTTTTGTATATGGAGCGGGACGTAGCTCAGAGGTAAAGCGTTCGCTCATGGTAGGTCGACTGATCGATCCCACATGGTGGACCCATTGGGTTGTGTCTACTTCCAGCCTGTGCACCACAACTGATGTATAAAGGCTGTGGTATGTGCTATCCTGTCTATGGGATGGTGCATATAAAACGTCCCTTATTACTTATCAAAATTGCTTATCAGAAACAGTGGCCCATGTGGCGGTAGCGAGTTTCTTTCTCACTGTCATAATGTTCCTTAACCGTTTTGTCTGACACCACATAAACGTATATCAAATGCATTGAGTGTGTCGTTAAATAAACATTTCTCTTGTATGTATGTGTAGTCTATATGCATTTCGAGTCGATTAGTTTATAGGTTGTTAGGTTGTTTGATAGTGAATGATATGGAAATAAATAGTTTTTGGTGTTAAAGAGTTCATGCATACATTAAAGTAATACTCCTGATGGGTATGGAGAAATAACTTAATCAGTCGACAAACTCATTTCTTTATCACTATCTTCGTTAAGGGGGACTATCACAGGGGGTATTTTATTTCTTATAAAACTATTTTGTTTTCTAAAATCTTCTTCGATCTTCGATCTTTATTACATGTTTAACTGCGTCAGAGAAGTGTGTAGGTGTGACAGAGTTCAATGCATGTGCAAGTTCTCTCTGCACCGTGGTCATTTTACCATCATTATGACGAGCTATGTGCCCTTTGACTTGACTCCAGATCAGTTCTATCGGATTGAGTTCAGAATGTCTTGGCGGCAGTCTTAGACATGGCGTTCAGCAATATCAGTAACAAATTGCTTTGCACATTTGTTACTTTTCACAAGTTCATAAAGAACTGGCTTTGTCATATTACTCTCAAAAGGTATATTTTTGTTTCGTAGCCACGACTGAATTTCTTTCTTTTTAGCGTTTAGTGCAGGACATCGTGTAATCTCAGTTAATTTGTTGTGGTAGCTTGCGTTACCCATGACGATAACAGAAGGTTCTGGTAGAGAAGGCATAAGTTGTTCTTCAAACCATTTGATGAAATTGTCATGATTCATCTCACCATGATAGTCTCCGTCTGTTTTTTAGCCTCAAAGATCAATTCACAGCCATCTATCAATCAATATTTATCACAGCCAGCATGACAAATAATAAGTCTTTTTCCCTTCCCAGTCACCGAACAGAGTTTAGGAACTCGATCAGCAGCATCTGATTTTGGCAGGTGATTGGCGGTACTTGTGCCCGGGTGGATATCTGTCCAGTGGTGGGATGTTGTGTGGTTGACATTCACCCAGGTCTCATCTTGATACACTATTAAATACCCCTGTTCTCGTAAACTGGATATTTCATGGAGATAGGACAGTCTCCTGTCTGATATATTGGCGTCCTCAAAAATCACTTTTCCGGTTGTTGGTATTTAAAATCGAGGTCATGGAGTGTTCTTCGTAAAGATGATATGGATATGTTGATTCCACATTCCTCCCTTAAAGCCACGTTAATCTTATGTAATGTAGGTAATTCGCCCTCTCTATAAAATCTGTATACTCGTCGTCTAATAACATCTTTATCAAATAAATCGATGAGTTTTCGGTCGTGTTTTTTAAGTGATTTCTGTGCTTGGATTCGTAGAGCTTAGATTTTTCACAGTTCTTTTTACTATTGAAACCGAAACTTTAAGTGCAGCGGAAACTCGATCGACAATTCGATAAGAAGCATACCTAGGTCTACCGCGCTGATATTCATCTTCAAAATAATCGAAAACGTTCTTAATACACGATTTTACATCAACTGAAGTGTTTTTCGATTTACCCATATTTTTCCTCAAATAACAATAACAAGAATGTCGACTAATACATTTTCAATGAATTTATATACCCTACCTAACTTGTATTTTACGTGGTTTACACATTGCTACAATAGCACGTGCAGTCATAGATTGAAATAATGATGTTATTGACCAAGCAATGCTATCGTATTTTGAACATTCAGGGCTGTGTCTGCGGGATGAAAAAGTGGTTGAACCCATACGAGTCCGAACAGTAGCCCTTTGGTTTTTCGCATTACAAATGTAACACTCCATCCCCAAACCCCAGCCCCTAGCACCACCCTAAATACTATATATATATATATATATATATATATATACGTATGAGTTCCCAATTTAGAGGCAAATTAAATAACATTTTTATTATTATTTGATGTTGATGGCCTTTGACATTTTATCCCCCCCCCCCCCCCCGGTCTTCTGGGTCCGGCCCTGCATTAAATTTATTTATAAATTTGGAAAGCACATTCCTGCGGTGTGTGAGGTGATTTGTGTTTATTACTGTGCTACACCTCAGTTGTGTTAGGTTAGGTATGGTATGCTAATATATAATTGATATAATAAAATAAAAATACATAATACATTAGCTAAATTTATTAAATATAATGCACCTACAAGAAAGGGTTACATGTTCTGTTTGTTTACATCTATGTTTAACGGAAAGATTAGACAATGCTGTTACACACTGCAAAACAATAATAACCTTGATTTAGTGAAACAAGCTATAATGGCCTTCACGTAGCCTCAGATCCCAATGTTTTGATATGCAAATGACCTTAGTTATTTATAGGTGAAATAATGTGCATTCAAACGACACAGAGATTTTTAAAAAGTGGAATTAAGTCAACTTCGTGCATTTTATATGATGATTTGTATATAAAACCTGTCAGGGTTTGGGTTTGTTTTCATGTAAATGCAAAGAAAACAAATATCGAATAGGAAATAAACGTAACATTTGCAAAAAACTTTGGGTCTAAATAATTGAACAGGATAATAGTACCGGTAAAACATTAATCATGCAAGTATATATTTTAAAACTAAAATATACTAAAGCAGACAATTAACGTTTTCACTTCTTAATTTTACGTGTTAAAATCAACAAATTCAAATAAATATCATTTCGTTTGGAAAGGGTAAAGTTGGGGGGGGGGGGGGGGTGTGTGTTTAACGACACCAAAGATAAAGCATATTGATTTAATATCATCCGACCCCATACAACCGTAAATAAAATGTGTTGAGTGCGTCGTTAAATAAAACATATCCTATCCTTCCTTCCATCTGCTGTTGGATATCTAACATTTGGTAATTTTGACATATAATCTTAGAGAGGAATCGGGAGAATATGCAGGGGGAGGGTATTAGAGGTCGAAACCCTTACTTGCCCAAGCTTAAAAAAAATTGAAATGTATTTTTGGGGGGAGCATGGCCCCATATAAACTTCGCTTAACACAGTCTATAACCCCCAACCCCGCTGAAATCCCTGCACACGCGCCTTTGAAACCCACTACATATCTTTTTAGCAAGGGATTGTTTATATGTACCAACCCACAGACAGGATATCACATACCATGGTCTTTTTGTATACCCGCTGATGGGGATCGATCCTAGACTGACCGCGCATTTCCAAAAAACACCTTTTTAGAAAGAAGTGTTTTATTTAACGACGCACTCAACACATTTTATTTACGGTTATATGGCATCAGACATATGGTTAAGGACCACACAGATTTTTTTAGAGGAAACCCGCTGTCGCCACATAGGCTACTCTTTTACAACAGGCAGCAAGGGATCTTTTATTTGCCCTTCCCACAGGCAGGATAGCACAAACCATGGCCTTTGTTGAACCAGTTATGGATCACTGGTCGGTGCAAGTGGTTTACACCTACCCATTGAGCCTTGCGGAGCACTCACTCAGGGTTTGGAGTCGGTATCTGGATTAAAAATTCCATGTCTCGACTGGGATCCGAACCCAGTACCTACCAGCCTGTAGACCGATGGCCTGCCACGACGCCACCGAGGCCGGTTACACCTTTTTAGGTCTAAGTAATAAATAAAAATAACATATAGTCTTGAAAAATGTTAAGTAAATCGAACACAGTACCCATTTCCTCTACACCTAGAGCGTTATATAATTAGTAACACCCCCTTACATGTAACGCGTATGCCAACAGCTGGCCACTGTCAAAATTTCAAGGCAAATCCCCCACTCACTGACCCCTGGAAAGGCGTTGTACTATACCTCTATGGATATAAATATGTTTTGGAGATATGAGACAACCCCTCAATCAAGACAGTTAAATTTGTTCAAAAACTGCGAAATCTCACGTGATCTCTTGTTGGGGTATGGTATGCCAATGTGATAAGCCAATGAAAACCGAGATCGGTACGAGCCCGTCAAAAGTGTTCCACTTTCAAAATCATGGCTTTGTTTTTGACCTGGATAAGCCAGCGTAGTGAAACCAATGCGGAGTGCGGCGTCATATATGCAACAAACGTAATTGGATTTTCTGTTCTATATGCTTAAATAATAAAAATATTCCAAGGAATGTAGTTTTAAGCAATAATGTGCATTATATTGTTGAATATGCATACCAGACAAAAAGCCTTGTGCGAGCATTCCTTTAAAGCCGCACACCCTAGTTCCATCTAGCGAAAATAAATTATAATTTGGTTAATCTACAAACCTGTAACACACTTAGATCACGTTTTTATCAAATGGAGTGAAAAAGCAGGTTTTATATCGATAAATACCATGGGAATCCCCATGTCCCAATTGCTTGAAATAATTTTGAAAGTTAGTATTCTGATGTCACCGGTAGATGTCGCTCGAAGCACAACAATGCCTACGTCACGACAAATTTCACAGAGTGCGCACAGATTTGGGGTGCGTTCTTTTCACCTCTCCTGGACATGTTCCAACTGTTCTGTCCTGGCTGTATCCCCTCTCCAGATATCGTAAGACTTAGCAAAATTATTGGTTTTAAGGGTTTGTAATGTTTTGTATTGAGACACTTACTTGTCTGAACTTTATTGTTACTGAAAATGTTCACGAACTGTGAAGAAAAATCTCACAAATGAACAACAACAAATCGGATGTCGATTGCGCGAACCGTGCACGAGAAAACAAACCGAACCAAAATGATAACGGTCACGTGGTATACCAACATCTGTGACGTTTACACAGGAAGATTCCCTCTAAAAATAGATTGGACCTCGCTTGCTTAACGTTTTTTTCTCTATAGCACGTCTTGTGAAAAAATGCAAAAAATGCATTTCGTGGTTTTACAAACATGAGGATTACCAAAAAGCACTTCAGGTGAATGGAAATGTGTATTCTGAATAATAAAATGTAAGTAAAGTGCAATTTTATTTGTGAAAAATGGGGTTTAATAGTGAAAAACAACGCCGTAATGGTTAACAAATAACTGTAACTAGGGTGTGTCCCTTTAAGATAGACTACTTGTTTGCTTAAACTTTATTGTTGATGAAAATTATTCTGAACTGTGAAGGTAAGTTTACAAACGTGTCCGGTGTATCGGCACGTCCGGTGAGAGATTTTATTAAGTATTTCACAGTGTTCACATAGAAAATGGTACTTGAATGCTTAGGTGGGGTTATAGTGAAAACGGAACCGTGCCAAAACGGCCCCAGGCAAAAACGGAACCTGTGTTGGCTAAAACAGTACCAAAATCTGTGGACAAAACGGAACCTGCGTTGGCTAAAACGGCACCAAAATCGATGGCTAAAACGGCACTGAAATCAAAAAATCTCGCATTCCCAATGAGCAAAAATGCTATTACAGCACTGAAATCAAAATGGGCAACTATATTTATCTATCCACAGGGTTCCACAATATATGCCCCTATTAGCCTCATGATTCGCCAGTGACCACCTCCGGGGCGAGGTTCATTTTTATGTGAATTAAATAAATGAAAGTGTTTATATACATGAGTGTTGTTATTTTTGGGCTACATAGTAAGGGCCTCGAATAGTGACGTCAAGCATCATCTTAGCACGTGCTCAAGCTAAAAATAGTTGTACTGAAGGCACTAATTTACTCTATTACCTTTTTAAACACAACAACTAACAGATCTCATGAAGGAAGTCAGACGTAATAAAGTAAAATGATGTTTATTTATTTACAAAACACGCAATCGATTGTTGTGTACTTAACCAAACAAGCCCGGCAAGGCTGTGCAGTGAACACCGTGAGCTTTGATGTTTTGTCTGCGACACTCCAGCTAGACGGAATCGGTGATGGGGATTAACAATTAGCAATACAGGTGTAATTCTAGTAACTTAAATGCTTGATAATCAACAGTCTACAGTAATAACAACTCAAAAGATTTGGTAAGTGTTAATTCCTATCGTAGCACAATCCACGGTTTCACATGTTGAATAATACGATTTTGACCGGCTTTATTCGGCAATAAACCTAAGTCATGATTTTTCATTCTTTTTCTCTCTCTCTATTATGTGTGGTTCCGTTTTCGCCAATACAGTGAGGTACCGTTATAGCCACAATCGGTTCCGTTTTCGCCAACGAAAATGGTTCCGTTTTCGCCAACAAAAATGGTTCCGTTTTAGCCTGATCCCCTTAGGTGGCCTCAGACCACAATTAATTTCGCTATATGTTTCTATATATAGCCTTAGTGGCTATAACATTTTTATTAATATCAGCAGGCCCGTGAAGTTTTGTATGTACCTTTGCCTGCATGGGGGACACATACCCTGAAAAGGACAACCCCTGTTGTCCAGCTCTTTCTCCCAGCATATTGGTTTAAACAGACACACCCTCTAAACCAGGCTGGAGTACACCCATTTTACACAAAAAGCACTACTTTTGCATGGGCCGGAATTACCACAAACAAGTCTTCAATGTCAACAAGTTACACATGTTTACAAACTACATGCTATCCCCTGTCACTTCAGTCAAACAGTTGCCACTTAACAGCTGTCTGCCATGAAATAATCACAGTCAAACAGCAGACTACTTGCGCGGTCAAACTTCCGGATTTTGGACAACCAAATGGGAAGATAACTGTAATCTGAGGCCAGGTGCGCCGATACACCGGACAGCACTGTAGTGCAGGGCACACATTAAGTCAATACTTTTAGGTCCGTTCGGAAGAAAAGCTGTACAAATGAACGACCAGCAGACGACCAAAAAAAATTAAAAATGTATGTCGATTGCGCGAGCTTTGCAAATGAAAACAAACGTAACGGAATTTAAAGCCTAACGCAATTAGGGACGTTGACGAGAAATGACACGCTAAAAAAATATTTAATTATTAGTTACAGAGTAACAAAACAAGTAAGCACATATTTTAACAAAATCATGGCTACAAACAGTTGTAATTAATAGAACTTGCTGAGACGGCATACGTTT
>NC_054707.1:71321131-71340119 GCF_016097555.1 Gigantopelta aegis | reverse complement strand
TATATTGGAATTTTAATATGTTCAAGCTAATTATGCAATTGTATTTGTCTAATTAATTTTTAATTATCTATCGCAAATAAATGTTAAAATAGTAAAATATGGTTCATGCAACTGTGATAAAGCATTTTTAAAAACGTACTATTCAACCTTAAATAAACCTATCTGTATAATATAAATTTTTAATATTAATTTTATTTAATAAGTTGACTTCTAGTTGTGGACATAAATAATGTATAAGATAGTTCCAGTAAAATAGGATGCTTGCGCGATACAAACAGAATACAGGGTTTTTCTTTCTTTCTTTTTAATTTGTTCCTTTATTTTTGATGTTGTTGCTTTTGTTATTTATTTATTTATTTATTTATAATATTCATTATTTATTATTCATTTATTATTATTATTAATTTTATTATATTTTTGGTGGGCCTATGTTTATTATTTTGGGCGGTTTGGGTGAGGGTTATGCGTGGGACTAATACATACGTCATAATTTTTAATTTACATTATGAAAACGAAAATAAATAGTCGAAATATTATTGTTGTTATATAAACGCTTGATGCCAAAAGAAACACGTGGTAGAACATGCAACACGTTTCCAAACTACATCTTTATATATTATGCATGGAGAGTAACATCATGTAACGAAATTATTAGAATTGTTATACTATGAATTATTCGCACCTTTAATCATTCTAAAAGTAATAAAAACATTTAAATAATGAATAAAAAGACATATTCCATTACTTACCGACATCGAATTCGGCTAGAATTCCTCATGGCTGAAGGTAGCAGCGAAGTAAATCATAACATACTGTTCACTATATTAACATAAATTTTAAAAAATAGAAAAAGAGAATTTTCCCAGGTGAATCACACATGTAGTGATGATGGCCAGTCCTTGTTTTGTGCAGCAAGTATGTCTGAACTGGGTGATGTTAACCTAAATCTGGAAATAATCTCTTATTTTTTGAGGCACCCCCCATTTTGCCATTTCACGGCTGCTAGGAAGTCTCTCCACCCCGATCATGTATTCATACTCGGTATGTACAAATCACTCATGGAAAGTGAGATCTCATTCAACACAACTGTGCACCATAAATGTAGGTGCAATTCCTGTCAAAGATCCAATTTCTTACCTATTTTCAAACTCATAAATTATTTTATTCAAATAGAGGGTGTATTTTAAAAGCACTATCTTCGTGGGCAACACGACGCTCATTGGTCAATTTACTTCTCTGCAACCTTAAGAACAAAAACTATTTTTCGGTTTATAAATTGTATTGCTCCAACATGAATACTAACATTTTGCACTTCACGAAAGTCACTTGGTTATATGTTGACGACTGGTCAAGGAGAGATAACTCTTTGAGGAGTGTCACTGTATTGGTCTGATTTGGCCTGAAAAAATGGGGAAAAAATTATTAGTATGATACACTGGAATTGTTTTGTTTAAATAAAGATTTCTATTTTAGGCCAAGTCTGACTGATTGCTAAACCTGGTAATATCATACTGTATACAGGGGGGTATTTTCAGGCCACCTCACCTGTCCCTCAATTTTTACATTTGATTTTAAAGTTGAAAATTGTGGAATGTGGGAAACATTTTCTAATTACTTCAGTGATTATCACAAAACTGTTGCTCTATTGGAGTATCTTTGGCATATTGGGTAACCACTAGCAGCCATACGCCCACCATGACACAACAGCATGTTGTTTCAGTGTGTTGTTACTACATACCAGGACAAAGTATTCAGTGGGGGGGGGGGGGGGGGGGGGGGTATTCTGCGGACCTGGCAAATGTTTTCCCAGAGGCAGGATTATTTGTCAGTCAGATAATTTTGAAAAGTGAGAACATGTTTTGTCACACTGGGGCAGACTACAGAAAATTAAATTTATATACTGACATTGAGAAATTATTATGGGGAAACCCCCTGCCAAGAAAAAAAAAGTTTTGGGTAGACCCCCTAAAAGAACAAATGTATATGTAATTGGTCACAAATTCCATCACCAAAAAGAAAGTACACTGCTCCCAAATGCCACCAAATCACCTACCTGTACCAGGCTGTCCAGGGAAGACTTTGATGCAGTGGCTAAGCCGTCATCGAGTCGAGGTGCATCTTCATATGTGGTCACCGATTCACAGGGGACGACTGGCAATATGCGGTTACTTCGGCCTTACCCAGCTGTTCCCGATGCCTTGGAAGATTTCCTGAAACAAAACAATCAAGACTTAGATGGCTATAAACTTCTTCATTGTGGTAAAGTGCTCAATCTATTCAATGAATCTTATCGAGAACATAGAAATGACTTCCCAACATGTGATGGTGATCTGAAGTATGACGAACAGTCCTATCAACAATGGGGTATGTGTTGGCGCCTAGGTTTAAAATGTGAGCTATGTCATTTTAGATCGAAGAAGCACAAATTGTACGAGGAAGTCACTTTACACACTGCACGAGGTCAGAAAGCTGCTCAGCCTAATATTGGGATACATGTTGGCCTTATGAATACATCAGTTGGAATTACAGGATTTCGTGATTCCTTATCCGCAGCTGGTATTCCTGTTGGAAGCAAGCGTGGAATGCAGAATTCAGCCAATTATTTTGGATCCAAAACAGTGTACATAAACAGACAGGATATGAAAGAAAGACGGTCTAATTTGGTTCGACTAAACAAACTAAAAGGTTTTACCAGTGATCACAAGATAAGTGTTGAGGGAGACTGCCGTTACAACAACAGACTTTTCGGTGAGAACTCGAGCACACCCCTCCAGCCTGCAACTCAAGCGGTCTACACCATTGCTGAGAACGAAACACCTAAAAAGGAAATTATTGGGATATACACTGCAAACAAATTTTACAAAAAAGCTGAAATCCTCAGATCTAAAGGAGAGAAAATTACATGTCCAGATCACAGAGGAAAATGTACAGCTAATTTCAAGACAACAGATTCCATCGGCAATGAGGGCTTATATGCAGAGAAATGCGTGAATGAATTTCAAGTGGACGAAGACAAACTGAACATTGGTTATTTCACGACTGATGGCGATTCACATGCTACTGACGGTGCTACCCGAGCACAGACAGGTTCCATTGAGAATTTACGTGACACTAGACATTTTTCTAAAAGTCATCAAAAGGCGATTGAAAAAGTTTCATTTAGCTTAAACATGTTTCCGGGGGAAAATAAATCAGACCGACAGAAAGTACAGCGACGTTTTGCCATCGACATCAAGCAACGTTGTCACCTCGAACTTGACATCGCCCACCGTCAACTTGCAGGAGATATCACTAAAATAGTTAGAGAAATGACGTACACCATCGATTCCATCGTGGCCTGTGTGAGTGGCAACTGTTCAACATTGTGTCAAAGGCATTCATTCGTTTGTTCGGGCAGGCGGATCAAGGCATGGAAACCAGCCTATTTACCTGCAGATTCAGTTCTGGAAATGAAAGAAGGCGATAAAGAATTGTTAAGAAAATGCCTAGAACTTCGACTCGGCAAAACTGCAGTTCTTAAAACAAACCTCAATACAAACACTCAAAAAGTAGAAGTGTCAACCGGGCTTATACTAGAACAAATCCGAAACAAGTGACATTCTATCGCAACTTTGAAGCAAGAATACACAGTGCAGCCCACATGCTCAACAATGGAATTCTAAAGTCTACTGTTACAAGATGTCAACTAGTGGGAGCCCCACTGACTGGAAGAATACACGCCCTCGCAGAACTGAAAGCTCGGGAACGTGAAGACCGGTATCATGCTACTAGGAAAAACACTACTCGGTACAGATCCCGAAGAAATTATCTCCGCACGGTTCGATACCAGCAATATGACGACAAACACAACAGTACTGCAAGAACAACCTACAAGAAGAATGTACTTGACTCCGAAGTTGTACCACCATCTCTAACAGATCATACATACCTGTCCCCAAGAAGAAAAAAACAGTCTGTATAACCTGGATGGCCGATGCAGTGTTTCGGGACAATGTTTAGACTGTGCTGACGGTTGTTGTTAACATAATGTGGTTCGAGGCTCAAGTGTTCAATATTAACACAGAGGGAGTGGTGACATAAATGTGATACATCCATGCTACGAGGTATGTCAAAGTGATTGTGGTGGAGCATATACTGGAGTCGGTGTACTTTAAAAGTTTGGTGTTTTGGACGACCAGGTATTTTTGCATGAATAAATCCATATTTGTTATAATCCTTTTTTTTGTCCCATTTTTGGCAGCCTGTCCAAATTACACATCCCATATTTGGCATCTTTTCAGTCTTGGCCAATATACGATTTTTCATAGTCAATACCCAGTTTGAGTTCACCTCAACCTTAACATTTGTTGTTATTGTGGTCATATTACATCAGTGATTATGTAATAAATTATAAACATTAAAGCAGCCAATTTCTGGCTCCATTAAAATTATGAAATATACAAATACATTGTTATTATTACCTTGGAAACCAGTGGTGTGTGAATTCCAGTGGTATGTGTCAAGAGTGTCTTCAGGTAGCAGCGAAGTAAATCATAACATACTGTTCACTATATTAACATAAATTTTAAAAAATAGAAAAAGAGAATTTTCCCAGGTGAATCACACATGTGATGGCCAGTCCTTGTTTTGTGCAGCAAGTATGTCTGAACTGGGTGATGTCAACCTAAATCTGGAAATAATCTCTTATTTTTGGAGCCCCCCCCCCCCCCCCCCCCACCCCCCCATTTTGCCATTTCACGGCTGCTAGGAAGTCTCTCCACCCCGACCATGTATTCATACTCGGTAGGTACAAATCACTCATGGAAAGTGAGATCTCATTCAACACAACTGTGCACCATAAATGTAGGTGCAATTCCTGTCAAAGATCCAATTTCTTACCTATTTTTAAACTCATAAATTATTTTATTCAAATAGGGGGTGTATTTTAAAAGCACTATCTTCGTGGGCAACACGACGCTCATTGGTCAATTTACTTCTCTGCAACCTTAAGAACAAAAACTATTTTTCGGTTTATAAATTGTATTGCTCCAACATGAATACTAACATTTTGCACTTCACGAAAGTCACTTGGTTATATGTTGACGACTGGTCAAGGAGAGATAACTCTTTGAGGAGTGTCACTGTATTGGTCTGATTTGGCCTGAAAAAATGGGGAAAAAATTATTAGTATGATACACTGGAATTGTTTTGTTTAAATAAAGATTTCTATTTTAGGCCAAGTCTGACTGATTGCTAAACCTGGTAATATCATACTGTATACAGGGGGGTATTTTCAGGCCACCTCACCTGTCCCTCAATTTTTACATTTGATTTTAAAGTTGAAAATTGTGGAATGTGGGAAACATTTTCTAATTACTTCAGTGATTATCACAAAACTGTTGCTCTATTTGGAGTATCTTTGGCATATTGGGTAACCACTAGCAGCCATACGCCCACCATGACACAACAGCATGTTGTTTCAGTGTGTTGTTACTGCATACCAGGACAAAGTATTCAGTGGGGGGTATTCTGCGGACCTGGCAAATGCTTTCCCAGAGGCAGGATTATTTGTCAGTCAGATAATTTTGAAAAGTGAGAACATGTTTTTGTCACACTGGGGCAGACTACAGAAAATTAAATTTATATACTGATATTGAGAAATTATTATGGGGAAACCCCCTGCCAAGAAAAAAAAAGTTTTGGGTAGACCCCCTAAAAGAACAAATGTATATGTAATTGGTCACAAATTCCATCACCAAAAAGAAAGTACACTGCTCCCAAATGCCACCAAATCACCTACCTGTACCAGGCTGTCCAGGGAAGACTTTGATGCAGTGGCTAAGCCGTCATCGAGTCGAGGTGCATCTTCATATGTGGTCACCGATTCACAGGGGACGACTGGCAATATGCGGTTACTTCGGCCTTACCCAGCTGTTCCCGATGCCTTGGAAGATTTCCTGAAACAAAACAATCAAGACTTAGATGGCTATAAACTTCTTCATTGTGGTAAAGTGCTCAATCTATTCAATGAATCTTATCGAGAACATAGAAATGACTTCCCAACATGTGATGGTGATCTGAAGTATGACGAACAGTCCTATCAACAATGGGGTATGTGTTGGCGCCTAGGTTTAAAATGTGAGCTATGTCATTTTAGATCGAAGAAGCACAAATTGTACGAGGAAGTCACTTTACACACTGCACGAGGTCAGAAAGCTGCTCAGCCTAATATTGGGATACATGTTGGCCTTATGAATACATCAGTTGGAATTACAGGATTTCGTGATTCCTTATCCGCAGCTGGTATTCCTGTTGGAAGCAAGCGTGGAATGCAGAATTCAGCCAATTATTTGGATCCAAAACAGTGTACATAAACAGACAGGATATGAAAGAAAGACGGTCTAATTTGGTTCGACTAAACAAACTAAAAGGTTTTACCAGTGATCACAAGATAAGTGTTGAGGGAGACTGCCGTTACAACAACAGACTTTTCGGTGAGAACTCGAGCACACCCCTCCAGCCTGCAACTCAAGCGGTCTACACCATTGCTGAGAACGAAACACCTAAAAAGGAAATTATTGGGATATACACTGCAAACAAATTTTACAAAAAAGCTGAAATCCTCAGATCTAAAGGAGAGAAAATTACATGTCCAGATCACAGAGGAAAATGTACAGCTAATTTCAAGACAACAGATTCCATCGGCAATGAGGGCTTATATGCAGAGAAATGCGTGAATGAATTTCAAGTGGACGAAGACAAACTGAACATTGGTTATTTCACGACTGATGGCGATTCACATGCTACTGACGGTGCTACCCGAGCACAGACAGGTTCCATTGAGAATTTACGTGACACTAGACATTTTTCTAAAAGTCATCAAAAGGCGATTGAAAAAGTTTCATTTAGCTTAAACATGTTTCCGGGGGAAAATAAATCAGACCGACAGAAAGTACAGCGACGTTTTGCCATCGACATCAAGCAACGTTGTCACCTCGAACTTGACATCGCCCACCGTCAACTTGCAGGAGATATCACTAAAATAGTTAGAGAAATGACGTACACCATCGATTCCATCGTGGCCTGTGTGAGTGGCAACTGTTCAACATTGTGTCAAAGGCATTCATTCGTTTGTTCGGGCAGGCGGATCAAGGCATGGAAACCAGCCTATTTACCTGCAGATTCAGTTCTGGAAATGAAAGAAGGCGATAAAGAATTGTTAAGAAAATGCCTAGAACTTCGACTCGGCAAAACTGCAGTTCTTAAAACAAACCTCAATACAAACACTCAAAAAGTAGAAAGTGTCAACCGGGCTTATACTAGAACAAATCCGAAACAAGTGACATTCTATCGCAACTTTGAAGCAAGAATACACAGTGCAGCCCACATGCTCAACAATGGAATTCTAAAGTCTACTGTTACAAGATGTCAACTAGTGGGAGCCCCACTGACTGGAAGAATACACGCCCTCGCAGAACTGAAAGCTCGGGAACGTGAAGACCGGTATCATGCTACTAGGAAAAACACTACTCGGTACAGATCCCGAAGAAATTATCTCCGCACGGTTCGATACCAGCAATATGACGACAAACACAACAGTACTGCAAGAACAACCTACAAGAAGAATGTACTTGACTCCGAAGTTGTACCACCATCTCTAACAGATCATACATACCTGTCCCCAAGAAGAAAAAAACAGTCTGTATAACCTGGATGGCCGATGCAGTGTTTCGGGACAATGTTTAGACTGTGCTGACGGTTGTTGTTAACATAATGTGGTTCGAGGCTCAAGTGTTCAATATTAACACAGAGGGAGTGGTGACATAAATGTGATACATCCATGCTACGAGGTATGTCAAAGTGATTGTGGTGGAGCATATACTGGAGTCGGTGTACTTTAAAAGTTTGGTGTTTTGGACGACCAGGTATTTTTGCATGAATAAATCCATATTTGTTATAATCCTTTTTTTTGTCCCATTTTTGGCAGCCTGTCCAAATTACACATCCCATATTTGGCATCTTTTCAGTCTTGGCCAATATACGATTTTTCATAGTCAATACCCAGTTTGAGTTCACCTCAACCTTAACATTTGTTGTTATTGTGGTCATATTACATCAGTGATTATGTAATAAATTATAAACATTAAAGCAGCCAATTTCTGGCTCCATTAAAATTATGAAATATACAAATACATTGTTATTATTACCTGGAAACCAGTGGTGTGTGAATTCCAGTGGTATGTGTCAAGAGTGTCTTCAGGTAGCAGCGAAGTAAATCATAACATACTGTTTCACTATATTAACATAAATTTTAAAAAATAGAAAAAGAGAATTTTCCCAGGTGAATCACACATGTGATGGCCAGTCCTTGTTTTGTGCAGCAAGTATGTCTGAACTGGGTGATGTCAACCTAAATCTGGAAATAATCTCTTATTTTTGGAGCCCCCCTCCCCCCCCCCCACCCCCCCATTTTGCCATTTCACGGCTGCTAGGAAGTCTCTCCACCCCGACCATGTATTCATACTCGGTAGGTACAAATCACTCATGGAAAGTGAGATCTCATTCAACACAACTGTGCACCATAAATGTAGGTGCAATTCCTGTCAAAGATCCAATTTCTTACCTATTTTTAAACTCATAAATTATTTTATTCAAATAGGGGGTGTATTTTAAAAGCACTATCTTCGTGGGCAACACGACGCTCATTGGTCAATTTACTTCTCTGCAACCTGAAGAGTAGATCGGACAGGAAACCTGATCTCTAATCAGAAATTTTACCGCGTACATCGTACGTGTCGGTATACACACGAAGAATCGTCCAGGCGCGGCTTAAGAATGTGTGTATCACAAACATTGGATTAACACTAGCAAAACGCGGACTCCCTCAGATATAATGACCTATTTGTTATTTTTAGGTGAACCAGTGCTGAGGAACCGATTCCAGTGCTATCACAAACCGGGGACGTCCCCGGTGTGAGGGATGTCCCCGGTTTGTTGGTGTGTATTCACACTTATGTCCCCGTTTCGCGGCATTTACAAACGCGCGCACACACACACACACACACACACACACACACACACACACACACACACACACACACACACATATATAAACACGCAACCATACACAAACTACAAAAAGAGTTAAAAACCAGGATGAGTGTCGTGTTCAGAACTTGAAGTATAATACTCCTTCTCCATTACTTAAAGTGCACAGATAGAATCTCTTGCAATAATAATAAAAAAGCATTCATTCAAAATAGCCACGCACGATTTATAAAAATGAAAGCAGTAATGCACGAAACGGGACTCCACCCTTCACCAACCAGGATGTTATAGGTTTTGGAAATATTCGACACTCGTTGCCACTTTAAAACCTATGGGACGAATTTACAAAACTGGTTTACGTCTTACACGTGTATAACTACATACATTTACAAAGCTTTTTTTTTTCTTTTTTTTTTTTTACAAATGGCAAAAGTGTTTATTCAACTTGAAGGCCTCCACAGTACATCTATTTTACTCAGTTGTATATATGGGATACATACAAATTTAAATGATATATATAAACATGGTGTACATTCCAGTTTCAATACAGTATATAAACAAGTACGTGTAGCACTTGTCCACTTCGTTTCCTCCGTTACAAACATGGCAGATATTCCAGTTTAGTATTAAAACTATTTTACACACAAAAATGAGCTGAAATCGGATACAAATCTCCTTGTATACGCAAGCTTGTCATACATTATGATGTCCATACTATATGTAACGAAATATTAATATGTCACTATATATATATACATGTATAACTAGATACACAAAGTAAAGTAAAGTATGTTTTTACTTAACGACGCCACTAGAGCACATTAATTTTTAATCTTATCATCGGCTATTGGACGTCAAACATATGGTCATTCTGACACTGTTTTTTTTTTTAGAGGAAACCTGCTGTCTCCATATAGGCTACTCTTTTACGATAGGCAGCAAGGGATATTTTATTTGCGCTTCCCACAGCCAGGATAGCACAAACCGTGGCATTTGTTGAACCAGTTATGGATCACTGGTCGGTGCAAGTGGTGTACACCTACCCATTGAGCCTTGCGGAGCACTCACTCAGGGTTTGGAGTCGGTATCTGGATGTGACGGAACATGCTCTTAATGTTGTTTTCGCCTGTGGCAATATTAATTGTGTTAGAGGGCCGTGTGCAGTTTCAATATGCACTCAGCACAGGTGGGCAACTTGTTACGTAATACCTCTGCGCGACGGTCGTCGAGCTGTACTTTCCAATACACACCCAGCCCAGATGCGGAGCCAGGTGGCCAGTAGTTACGTAATACCTCCGCGAGTGCGGTTTTTACAACCGTGATTTTGGCGACTAGGCGTCATTGAGTCTGGCGATCTAAGAGAAAGATATGCCGTCTTGGTCGCTGTGGAAATTCACTTGATAGGGGGAGGACCGCCTTGTACCCCCAGGCGATATTCGGTTTTTTTAATAAATAGCTAGGATTTTAGAGATATCGGGGAGAAACATATTGGAAGGCTTCCAGGGAACGTTAGTCCGTTTGGACTTGGTAAATATCATTTCTGCTCTGTTGTATAACCTTGATGTGATTGATGTGACTTTAAATATTTTAATACTGTATTATACCAACATTATTTAGACGGTGCTGCCGGTCATCTGACGCAGTAAACTGTAGGCTCACTGTCTAGATAATTATTAAAGCTTAACCAGTCATCCTAGAGGACCTAGGTAAACTGTAGGTTATTGTCTTTATTGTGATAGCTATCAGTATTAATTTTGTATTACAAGGTTACCGAATGAGTAGTTAAAGGTTAATTAAAAATTAACCAGTTAGGAATAGAGTTGTAATTCCTTTATTAATTAAGTTCTCCTGGAAGCGTTTCTCAATTAACACACGTGTGGGTGTTGTGTCACGGTGAAGTGATTAGCATATTGTGTAAACTAGACACCTAGAGATTAATTAATTAAGTGATCAGTTCTGGGTTGTTATTATTTGTTGTTGTTAATTAACTACTGCGGCAGTACATTTGTCAGCGTAGGTTAATACAGATTCCAAAGTGTATTGTGTTTTTGTTGTGTTTCCTAGTGAACTAAACGTGCAATAATAATATATACTTTATATAAGATCTTATCTCTGACCATACCTAGACGAGCCAACGCGGGTATAACTGCCTGTTACAGAGAGATCTAATAGATATACAGTTAGGAGAGATATTTTGAAAATCGTGTTTCATTCAGTTACGGGTATTATAGGATCCCCGTGACAGGAGTAGAAAATTGGGGCGCTCGTCCCGGATCTGAAACGGGACATGCATATTTAAAAAAAGTATTGTTTGTAAATGGGGGCTTTATAAATTATTTTTACAATAACTAGAAGTAGCAACGTTGTTCACTAGAAAATTAATTAATAATAAGTGCGTCATATCTAAACATGGATAAGAATTTGCTGGATAGGCCTACGCTCAGTGTAGTGGAGATTAAGCGAGCACGTAAGGCCGAATTAGTTGAAATCGCGGGTGAGCGAGAAATTGATTTAACATCAGCTAAAACCTTAGGTGTTATGCAAGACAGTGAGATTGTTCCAGAGATAGAGATAAATGAGTTAAGTGTGGAACAACAATTAGCTTTTAAAAAACTTGAGTACGAAAGAGAAGAACGTGCATTAGATAGAGAGAGAGAGAGAGAAAGAGAAGAGAGGGATAGAGAGAAAGAAGATAGAGATAGAGAAGATAGAGATAGAGATAGAGAAAGACAAGAGAGGGAGAGAGAGAGAGAGAGAGAGAGAGAGAGAGAGAGAGAGAGAGAGAGAGAGAGAGAGAGAGAGAGAGAGAGAGAAGAGAGAGAGAGAGAGAGAGAGGGAGAGAGAGAGAGAGAAAGAGAAGATAGGGATAGAGAAGATAGAGATAGAGATAGAGAATTCCAATTAGCAAAATTAAAGGTGGAACATGAGTTAAAGTTGAATACTGAAGAAGTCAGACGAGAAGCCGGAAATGGGTTTAACATGTCGGAGGCTTATAGATCAGTGCCTGTATTTGATGACCAGGAGGTAGATATGTTCTTCCAACTTTTTGAACGGGCCGCTAAGCAGCTCAATTGGCCGCAGTCTAAGTGGACTTTGTTAGCCGTGTCTAAGTTTAAGGGGAAGGCTAGCGTAGCTTATAATTCAATGAGTGATGAGCGATCAAGTCAGTACGACCTAGTTAAGGCGGCAGTGTTGAGGGCTTATGAATTACGACCTGAGGATTATCGTTTACGGTATAGCGAGTTGCGAAAAACGCAGGGTCAGTCTTATAGTGAGTTTGTGGCTAAGAAGGCAGGGATGTTTGATAAATGGGTTGTTTCTCATCAGGTAGAGTCATATACCGAGTTACAGCTTACGTATTCATTTAGAGGATCGTGATGTCAAAAAGATAGAGGAGGCAGGCATAGTGGCAGATGATTACGTGTTAATACACAAAGCTCAGGCAGTACAGGGTAGCTCTTTACAACAGGGTGATAAGAAGAAATTTCAGCCAGGCTTTTCCCGGGAAAGTAACTATCGGGGAGAGTCATCTAGTTGGTCAGCTAGTCAGGCAAGGAATGCACCTGGTGGGCAAAGTAAGGATAAGCCTGCATTATCAGCCAATGCACGAACTTTTCGTCCACATTGCAGTTACTGTAAAAAGGATAACCATCTTGTCGGGGACTGTTTTAAAAGGAAACGCGATAATGCGCAAGTGGTCGGTTTAGTGAAGTCAGCTCCGTTAGCGAGAGAGTTAATGGTTAGTCCCATGGCAGAGAAGGTAAACCCGTATGTGTCCACTGGTATGTTTTGTGATGTGAAACAAGAATTGAGTCCTAAGGCAATATCAATCAATCAAGACACCGGCTGTAGTCAGTCGCTGATAACGTAAGAGTTTGGCCTTAACCTCGGTTACTGGAGAAAAAATGGTTATCCGGTTACATAACGTTTTCTTGTGTTCGAAGTTTGTGACGGGCCCAGTCATTATGGGTGTTGTGAAGGACAGAGGATATTTGTGATTTGTCTGATACGTGTGTGAGCCATGAAATTGGAGTGGATGAGGATATCAGTAAAATGGTAGATAAGTCAACTGACGAACTAAATGTGGTGGAACCTGTTGACCTCCCGCAGAGGGTAAATGAACCAGTTGTGTTTGATAGAAGGGACTTACCTTGTAATAGACAAGAGTTAATCCTAGAGCAGGGGGCTGATCCAAATTTGTTGGCAGCTCGCACTACATTGTTAACAGAGAGAGTATTAATGAATAAGAGAGTTAGAGATAGGAAGACTAGGAAGCAACTGAGCCATGCTCAGAGCAAAATAAAATCATTGTTTGATAGGAAGGCTAGGAGTCGGGAATTTAAACCAGGGGATAAGGTGCTGCTGTACCTTCCTATTAAACGGGGTTCATTACAGAACCGGTATTTCGGTCCCTATGTTGTGCACAAACGGGTTAATGAGACAGGGTATGTGATAAACACTCCTGATAGGGTTAGGAAAAGTAGGTATTGTCACATCAATTTGCTAAAAGGTTATTTTGACAGACTGCCGATAGTTCCAGAGTTACCGGTCCAAATTGAGAGTCACTCAATTTCCTGTGATGACGTCAAGACTGCAGAGAGAAAATTAACCAACAGCCAGATTCTAGCAGACTTGAATCCCCAGCGAGAAAAGTTGACTACGCTGATACAAGACAATGTTTCCATTTGTCAGGACCTTCCAACGGTTACCAATACCTTAAGCCAGGATGTGCGCTTGGAACCCAACGCTACACCGATTCGACAGCATGCCTATCGGAGAAAACCTGGAAAACGTGCGACACTGAAAAAGAAAGAAACAAAGTTCCAGTGGTCAGGTGAAAGCGAGAAGTCATTCAACCGTCTCAAGCAGATGCGCTCCTCGTCTCCCGTGATGTCAGCACCAGACTACCGAATGCCTTTCAAGCTAGCTGTGGATGCCAGTGACGTAGGAGCTGGAGCTGTGCTGTTCCAGGAAGACGAAAATGGACTGGACCATCCTGTAAGTTTCTTCTCCAAAAAGTTTGACAAACACCAGGTGAACTATTCCACTATAGAGAAGGAAGCTTTGGCCATGGTACAAGTTCTGAAGCATTTCCAGATCTACGTGAAATCGGCAGTGCATCAAGTGGTGGTCTTTACTGATCATAATCCGCTTACCTTCATTCACAGAATGAAAGCCACTAACCAGAGAGTTTTGAGATGGAGTCTTCTTCTGCAGGAATTCCCAATTACCATTGAACATATCAAGGGCACTTCTAATGTAATCGCTGATGCCCTGTCCCAAAGTTGAACGTTATGATAATGTGTTGACATTCTTGATTTCTGTTTTGTTTTTATATATTTTATTTTTATACCAGGGACTCAGAGACTCGGTGTGATTACTGGTAGTCACCTTATTATTACATGTGTTATAAATGCCCGGATCCGTCGATTAACGCACCTTTTGTTTAAATGTAGTATATTTCCCTATTCCTAGAGTAGAGGAAATATCCTTTTTGAGGTGGGGGTGTGTGACGGAACATGCTCTTAATGTTGTTTTCGCCTGTGGCGATATTAATTGTGTTAGAGGGCCGTGTGCAGTTCCAATATGCACTTACACAGGTGGGCAACTTGTTACGTAATACCTCTGCGCGACGGTCGTCGAGCTGTACTTTCCAATACACACCCAGCCCAGATGCGGAGCCAGGTGGCCAGTAGTTACGTAATACCTCCGCGAGTGCGGTTTTTACAACCGTGATTTTGGCGACTAGGCGTCATTGAGTCTGGCGATCTAAGAGAAAGGTATGCCGTCTTGGTCGCTGTGGAAATTCACTTGATAGGGGGAGGACCGCCTTGTACCCCCAGGCGATATTCGGATTTTTAATAAATAGCTAGGTTTTTAGAGATATCGGGGAGAAACATATTGGAAGGCTACCAGGGAACGTTAGTCCGTTTGGACTTGGTAAATATCATTTCTGCTCTGCTGTATAACCTTGATGTGATTGATGTGACTTTAAATATTTTAATACTGTATTATACCAACATTATTTAGACGGTGCTGCCGGTCATCTGACGCAGTAAACTGTAGGCTCACTGTCTAGATAATTATTAAAGCTTAGTCAGTCATCCTAGAGGACCTAGGTAAACTGTAGGTCATTGTCTTTATTGTGATAGGTATCAGTATTAATTTTGTATTACAAGGTTACCGAATGAGTAGTTAAAGGTTAATTAAAAATTAACCAGTTAGGAATAGAATTGTAATTCCTTTATTAATTAAGTTCTCCTGGAAGCGTTTCTCAATTACCACACGTGTGGGTGTTGTGTCACGGTGAAGTGATTAGCATATTGTGTAAACTAGACACCTAGAGATTAACTAATTAAGTGATCAGTTCTGGGTTGTTATTATTTGTTGTTGTTAATTAACTACTGCGGCAGTACATTTGTCAGCGTAGGTTAATACAGATTCCAAAGTGTATTGTGTTTTTGTTGTGTTTTCTAGTGAACTAAACGTGCTATAATAATATATACTTTATATAAGATCTTATCTCTGATCATCCCTAGACGAGCCAACGCGGGTATAACTGCCTGTTACAGAGAGATCTAATAGATATACAGTTAGGAGAGATATTTTGATAATCGTGTTTCATTCAGTTACGGGTATTATAGGATCCCCGTGACACTGGATTAAAAATCCCATGCCTCGACTGGGATCCGAACCCAGTACCTACCAGCCTGTAGTCCGATGGCTTAACCATTGCGCCACCGAGGCCGGTAACTAGATACACAAATGCATTTATCTTTTATACATCCTATATAAATACTGCAGAATTGCGTTCTTGGTGTATATAGCTAGAGTATTCTTTAGACTGAAAAGGTGCACAATATTCTCAAATAGAGGATTTTTAGCACAATAGTTTGGTCAAAAACGTCTTCTTTGTCACCTATAACAGGGCATACAAGGATGAAATGAAATTTATCTTGTATAAAATCAGTATTGCAAATCCTACATATTCTTTCTTCTCTCTGAATGCCAAACCTCCGCCCTTTTTCTATTTCTAAGCTATGTGTAGAACAACGCAAGACTGCTAATGCATGTCTTATGGCATACATTATAATAATATCTTTCACAACCAAATTCTCTTTTTATATTACAAAAGAATTCACCTTTTTTATTTAGATATAGTTTCATGCCAGTTTTGCAGGTAAACATCTTTCAACCTCTGTTTTAAAGATAGTATAAAACAGTTTCATGTCCTACCCCTTGAAACACCCATGCATGACCAAAGCCCAATTTGTGCTACAATTCTTTAACATAATATGTTGCGTAGTTGCATAGAATCCATTTCCATAGCTTCTTTTATACCTTAAACAAACGCGTCTAAGAAAAATTGGCTTCGTAAATTCAGCCCTATATATTTATGGTTTAATATTTTCTCACTACTTTTTTTTTTACTTTCATCAGAAACTGGTTACGAAAAATACTTATATTATAACATGTGCTTTAGCCTCATATTGGTTTTCTAAATTGCAGGATCATACCACTTATAATTGCCATATTTCTCTATTTGTACATTTATTTGTGATAAATAGCTACAAACTGATCGATTCCATACACAATTTATGCATAAATAACTCGAGAATATAGCATTTTGAATGTGCTTCCACACCGTAAACACAGATTCTTGTTTTATCAGGTCGTAACATATCTCATGAAAATGGCGAATCAAAAAAAATAAAATAAAATATACCTGAAAATAAATACGGAAAAAAAATACGGAAACCCCCCCCCCCCCCAAAGAAAACAAAACTAAACAAACAAACCTACACACACACACACACACACACACACACACACACACACAAAACACCCTCCACAAAACAACAACAACAACAACAACAACAAAAATAATAATTTAAAATAAAAATAAACAAACAAACTGACAAGTGGACTGTTACTGAAGATATAGGGTCGAATTTACCAAGCCTGTTTTACACACATTTACTATGCTTAAACACATGCGTTTAAGGAAAACAGACTTCGCAAATTCGGTCCATAGTGTTTATATTTCAAAGCAAAAGTTAATAAATAATTTTGACAGTTAGCCGTCATTATGCACCTTTAAGACTGCAGGTTCGATAATACAACTTTAAATTCTAGCGATTTAAATTTCCACGTCAAGACTTTACCCTGTAATATAGTGATGGGCCATAGGATCGAATCCATTTAAAGAGCCCGTTTGGCTGCCCACCCCCTCCAGTCATAAGTGTTCTACGGTTGGTATGTCAAAGACTGTAATATGTGCTGTCTGGTATAGGACATTGCATATAAACTGTTCACTCTTTGTTTACAAGTTTGCTTTCTAGACACTAAAGTTTAATGACACCACTAGAGCACATTGATTTATTAATAATCGGCTATTGGATGTGAAACATTTGGTACTTTTGACATGTTTCCATTAGTGGTAAGGGATCGGTGTTTTTTTGGGGGGAGGGGGGTTGCACCATCCTACAGATAGGATAGCACATATCACGGCCTTTGATATACCAATCGTGGTGAACTACCTAGAGCGAAAAATGTCCCAATTGGCCCACGGACGGGAATCGACCCCAGACAGACCGCGCATCAGGCTAGATCTTTACCACTGGGCTACATCCCGCCCTCCTCTCTGGACACCTGGGTTTCACTAGGTGTACTAAAATAATGATGATGATGATGATGATGATGATGATGATGATAAAGTTTTCAATTTGTTTTCTTCAGCTGACATCGCATACATCCATGTCTCCGAACAGAGTATCACAGAAAGCAGAGGCTGTCGTCTTCCACGAAGAGTCGGTGTGTCCGTACGTCTGGACAACGAAACTGTGTCTCTCGAACTTACCCGAAACGATGACGTCGATTCCAATGCTCCACTGTTTGTGTTCAGAGAGGTCGGGACGGAGAAGAGGAAAACGGTCGTCAAGGAACTGCTGATTGATAACCAGGTCTGATAGTTTAACATTGTGAAATGGTTAGAATTGAGAGGTTATTTATATAAAATGTATATGAAAATTACTTTTTAATAAATATATAGGATTCAGAATGCCACCAATATATATTGTGCCTACTCTCTGTCCTGAAAATAATGTATTGTGAAATTCCTTTTGATTGCTGAAACAAACATTTGTCTATTTATCGCGACGACGTAATAAACACATATATGCTTCCGGTAAATTGAAATGAAAATACATGTCCATGTATATGTATCTAGTTTCATAAATGATCTTGTAAATTTAAATAATACATACATACATACATACATATATACATACATATATGTCTGCAACCTGTTTCGTGTACGTAAGCGGGATCGACCGCGTAGCTTGTAGGCCCCATGCATATAGTTGAGTTGAAGAGCATCCTTTTTATGGATGCCTCAATAGCCCAAAAGGTATCGTGGCAAGTCTGCAAAGTTGCGGGCGATTCGGTGCCATAGGTTCGAGACCCAGCAACGGCATGGGACAATTTGTGAGGCCAGAAATGATTTAATTATCCCCTGCGCCAGTGCGTTAATATCTATGTATATAACAGTCAACCTCGACATACATACAATATATTGTTATTCATACATCAATACATACTAGCCGGTGCAAGGTCTGCCCGCGTAGGCCCCATGCATATAGTTGAGTTAAAGAGCATCCTTTTTGTGGATGCCCCAATAGCTCAAAAGGTATCGTGGCAAGTCTGCAAACTTGCCGGCGATTCGGTGCCATATGTTCCAGTCCCAGCAACGGCATGGACAATTTGTGAGGCCAGAAAGGATTTAATTATCCGCTGCGCCAGTGCGTTAATATATATGTATGTAAGCGGGATCGACCGCGTAACTTGTAGGCCCCATGCATATAGTTGAGTTAAAAAGCATCCTTTTTATGGATGCCTCAATAGCTCAGAGCGCATCTTAGTTAGTTGTGCAATTTGTGGGCGATTCGGTGCCACAAGTTCG